>NC_049983.1:21809275-21871953 GCF_000003815.2 Branchiostoma floridae | reverse complement strand
ATTTTATTGCGGTGCATTAGGTTCGCACAACTAAGTGGAGACAATATTGTATAGTACAGTATAGCAACAATGGAAACACATATTCACTGGGTCATTATTGTAAGTGCATTTTAAATCCATGGGGATTTAATTTTGCAGTAGGGATTAACAAAGGTTTGGGGGTTGAGTGTTTTAGAGGGTTTTAAGTTTGTGGTTAAACCGTTCAAACAAAGGTGGCCAAAGGACAGATAAGCAGGTTTTCAGTGGTTTTAAGTTTGCTGTCAACAGGTTCATTGCGAAAACCATGAACATCAAACCACCACTAAATTTCTACTTATACAGTATTTTGTGGAGGAAAAAGCACCACATATTTTATTATTTGCAGTAGGTCGTGCTAAGAAATGTGCCTTCAATCATTTCTATGGTGTAATACATTTATATAACTAACAATCAAGAGATGGCAGACTTCACCCTGTCGTTAAAAAAACCCAGATAATACGGAAACTGCAATGTTGAAATATACAAATGAGACTACAGGCTGGACTTAACCTGTAAAGATGATGGCGTGCGCGTACTTCTCAGATCCATCCTCAATGTTTCATCCTCTGTGCCTGAGGATACACATAAATAACGATGTACAAACTCATATCCATTCCTTTCTCTCAGTCTTTTTTTTTTTCAAACAATATATGTCGTTTTGATGATAATACCAAATATTTCCTTGTATAGTTCTGATGGACCTAGATCAAGTAAGAATCCACAAATTAGCTTTATCTGGTACTGCATATGGATTTTTTTGGTGGATGAGCATTTTAATTTAATGTTACATGTAATGTATGTATACGTATTGATGTGTGGATCACAAAACCAGCCTACGGCTGCCTGTGAGCCACGGGTATTGTACTGTTTTGCAATTCTAATAAATCAAATCAAACTTTATTGACATTGGCATACTCTTAGGGACATTGGCGTCTTTCCACCTGTTGTCAGCTCCATGATGGAATTTGAAACTTGCCATTTGATATTAATGAGGCGATGTGGAATCATGGAGATATGAATTATTCATTCACAATAGGGATGTAGGGCTGGAAATGCAGGGTCAGACAAGTACATATTGAACCAACTTTTTACTGGCCCGAAATCAAGATAAAATTTTTCTATGTATTTTTACTTCTATTGGCTGTATTTTTTGTATTGAGTCATTGACCTGATTGACCAATGCTTGATGCAATACCGTGAAAAGTAACAAGTATGTTACATTTTTGACTGTGTATATTTTACTACTACAAGTACTTTTTCTGCTACCTGAATTTTTGTAAGTTATTAAATTCTTCAGCAATTGTATGTTTCGGATGGGTATTTTGAGCCCTCAGTTTCAAATTTCAACAGTATTTTTGGGTTGACCAGTCCTATCTTAATAGAAGACAAAAAATGAATAACTAATTATGATGTCTTCATAATTTATTCATATTCAGTCATTGAAAGAGATACACAGTAGGACACACTTTTGGAATATTATCATCAGAGTGTGCAATGAAAAGAATAAAAGATGCCTTTTTTCAAATCTAAATGATGAGTCAGAAGAAAGTTGTAATGAAAATGGTATAACAAACAATGAGTCCTTTACGTGTATTCTTGTTTTGTAAGGTATGCATTTTGTTTCAAAGGATGCCTATGTCATCGCGTCATCATACAAACATTGTATGATGGAGAATCTATCATGTGCTGCTTAACTTTTGTATGTCTTTTAGGTTCTCTTTCACCTTGTAATCACATAGATTGGTATGACCATTTGCCACTTTTAGAAATGGAGGTATTGTCTGTTTGTTAGTCTTGAAGTGTGATCAAGTTCATTCTGGGTCTAAGTTTGTTCTTGCTGGCCCCGGGTCCAAGTTTGTTCCCAGGCTGAGCTACAACAATAGACTGGCAGGATGGAAGGTTGGGCTGTCCTGGTAAAATGAAATAAATGAACTGAAAATGAAATCCAAATTTCTTCAGCTAGCTGACAAGAAGTGAATGTTGCCACATGGCCAAATGACCTTCACTGTTCACAGACTTAGGCTTATGGAGGCACAGCGTGTTTTTTTGGTAGCAATATTTTGTGATTTTCAACATGGGCTTAGCAGCTTAGGTTCTCTATGCTGAGAAAGAGAGTTTCCTGGCATGGACAATGTTAGCCCATGTTAACCCCCCCCCCCTCCAAAAAAAAGAAGAAGAAGAAATTATTACTGTTGCTCCCGAAGTCTGCCAAAAGACAGAAATTCAAACTGAATGTACAATTTATTCTTTTTTTTTTTCAGAGACTTCTTTACAAAACATGGTGGGAAATGTTCTTTTGACTTCTTCAAGCAGTCTGACAACAAGGAGGTTTTGTTCGTGGCACTTCGCTTCCAGAGAAGAGACATCGCCAAGGACATCTTCAACAAGTAAGGGTTGAATTATCTCTATGCTGGTGTATTATACATGTATGATGATTACCTGTGCTAAGATGATTAATGCCAGTTTACCTAGCCTTTATCTGTGGGAAAGCTATATCCATTGTTTTTCAAAACAGTACATTTAGGGATATCAAGTCAGCAGATGTTGGTTTCAAATTGTAATATTTTCAAAATATAGCAGTTTGAACTCACATTTCGTTGGAATGATAGCCCTAAGTATCCTTTTTTTGAAAACAACGGAATAGGTTACCCCGCGGATAAAGGTGAACTAGCGTTACATTTTGGGTAGTGTTTGTACAAAATGTGTGTGTGTGTTTTTTTTTGTGTGTGTGTGAAGAAGGCCAGCATGATGTTACAATTTTAAGACCCTATGTCCGTACACACAAAATAAAGTGCTTAACAACAAGCTTTCGATCAGTCCTCAGATCCTTATCAAGTTGAAATGACCCAAAGCCTAAGTCACACATCTTGACCGGAAGTGTGACGTCAGCAAAGGGTCAAAGGTGCTTGGCAGTCGGTATCGGTGCCCGTCTCCGTTGAGGGAAGGTTGGTGGGCTCTGATGTAAATGGCCTCTTAGGCCTTGGGTCATTTCAACTTGAGAAGGATCAGAGGACTGATCGAAAGGTTGTTGGTAAGCGCGTTGTTTTGTGCACGAATATAGGGTCTTAAAATTGTAACATAATGTTGACTAACGTCACAGATGAACTTACATTCAAGGCCAGCATGACTGGAGAAAGCTATTAATATTGCAAGTCATGTGTCACTTGTGTCTTAGAAAGAGAAGAATATTCATAGAAAGACATTATGCAAATAAAGACCTAATTTGCATCATTAATTAATGACAAAATGCTATAATCCCAATTGTGGTAAATGACATGACTTCCTTACTTCTGACATTTGGAAGATATGTACAGATGAACATTTCTTAACATTGATTTTGTAAGTCTGTTATTTGGGTAGAAAAGATAGTCAACGAATATAATTTATGCAAATGAGGACTTGACTTGCATACATGACTTACATACTGTTTATGCGTTTAATGGCTTTAATTTTTTGTGGTACATGTAACAGGAAAATTGAGTGTTAGCAGTGGTTATGTATTGCTGTATAATGTAATCACATACTGTAATGGAAAACTGTTTGCGGTGGATTTGACTTCGTGGTGAATTGGTCACAACAAAAACCACAAACATAAAACCACTGCAAACAGTTTTCCATTACAGTATTTTTTTGCATTATTGTTGTTGTTGGTTGTTTTCTTTTTACTGTATTGACTATGTACATATTAAGCAGTTGCACGTGTTTTGGTTGTCACATGAGCAGCTGCGCATGACAGGTGATTTTTGTTTTCAATGAAACGCTATTTAGAGGGCACTCAAATATGCATCAAATGCATAATGAATATATTGAGTCACCTTTGAATAATACCTGAGAGTCAGTAGAGACCTGCCGCGAACGGTGCACATGTTTAACCAACACTCCAGTCATATGACCAGTGTTATTGAACATTTGGCATCTCTGTGCACGCTGTAATTTGTCTGGATCAGTGTGTGCACCTTTCCCGCCGGTGGTGTTTCGTGTAAAACCTAGAGGTGTTTCGGCTTTCCAGAAGTTCCATTCCGTAAGTCATCAAAATTGCTACTTAGTTTCCACAGTTTTGTTCACTAACGTTAAAATTGCACTGAAATTCTCTGTTGTTTGTGATGTTGTTTGTCTCCTGTAGATTAATTTATACCGGCTGGTGTTGATAAAAAGGTTGTAAACACCTTTGTTGTGAATGTTGCAGACAGGAATTATGTTTCCTTTGTTTTTTAATGTTTATTTGAACAGAAACAGGAAGTACAAGGTAATATCCTAAATCATCGACTACTAGAAGAACTATATAGCCTGAAAATTCATCTGTAAATCTAATACCTGTTGTAAAAACTTCAGCTAAAATTTATAAGCTAGAACTACTATATATGCTGTACAATGATGATCAAACAGAAAGCGATTAATATTTAATATAATGAAAAGGGTAATGTTTACCTTTACCCTTTTGGACATGTATCAGTTTGTCGTCAGCTTTAAGTAGCAAAAAAACAACAACAGATAGATTTTGTATCTTCAAAGCCAAATGTTAAAACAAAAATGTCCATTATGGACACGTCACGAGTAGATTATTTACCCCCAAAATTAAATATTTGTCTTTTAAGTTGAATATTTACCCGAAAGGCCTGTTAATCTTCAAGCTTATCAGGTAAGAATATTGCACTCCTGAGTTCACCTGCAGATGCAAATGAAACTAAAAATATACAACCCTTCAGGTAGACGTTTTTCTGTGACATTTGCAAAGCCTCCAGGATTGCCTTACGCATTGATTCCAAGTTGATCACGTCTCGAACAGGTTCAATGGTAAGGACGTTCTGGGTTCGCGAATCCGCCTGTCTTGGTTCAAGGATCTCCGGGCTGCTCGGGCCAAAGTACGAGGTCAGTAGGCATGCGGGTGTGGGGTGAAGGGTTGGTGTAAGGTCTGCCTGCTGACTTGGTATCGCCTTCTGCTGCAACTCTCCGTGAGACAATCTCAGCCGAGAACCATGAGATTCAGAAGAGAACGGTAAACAAATTTGTTTCAATCTGGGAATATGCTAATGTGCATGGGAAGAACAGTCTGGTTGTGTATACACGTTGGCGGATTTGGTTTGTTTTATATGGGCGTGGTAGTTGGGGAAAAGCAGGATATGGGCTCAGGTCTGTGTCGATTACCTGAGCTCCAGTATTGCACAAAGTTTACCAGAGAGTTGGTTGTTTTGTTATAGACACTTTCGTGATCAATTGGCAGTTGTTTCTTCACACGTTGGTGCATAGAAATAAGTTAAATTCAGACTTTTTTTCTAATTGTCTGCATTTTCCTCACTGAAAAATTCTTCATTTGTATACAGCTTTCAGCATATTGCTGGTTCATTGTGACCTTACAGGGGTCAACAAACTCATTTGACCATAGAGAAAGTAAGGAAAGTTTACAAGAGAGGTTGATTTAAAAAGATAAACATTGTTATTAAATGCCAACTGTTCAGGATTCGAAGAACTGAAGCTGAAATGGTGTTAGACATCGTCTTGAAAAAAATACCGACCTCACATTTTTTTCTGCTTGGCTGAGATTGCTTGAGAAGTGCACAAGCACGAAGCTGATACCAAGGACAGTAGGCGCCGTGCTCATGCGTGACTGCTCCCAACCTTCCCTTTCTGTAACCTTGCATGCTGTCCCCCCCTTACAGGTACAATGGTAAGCTGATATTTGGATCCCGTGTACAGATCTCATGGTTTAAAGACTTCAGGAGACATTCCTACTCCAGTCGCGGCCACTTTCGGGGAAGGTGGCAGGGAAAAGGTGTCTACGCTTACTTGGCAGCCCTTTTTTTCACTCCAAAGGCACGGCATTCTGACAACACCTGCACGAATATAACGTCGTACATCACATAAACTGATCAGTGGCTCACCTGGTGAATATTTACCAAACATGAGAACGACAATGAGTAGTTTATGTTTCCTGGTCGATGGTGTTGTTGGTGTTGAACAGAATGGAATGCCTTTTTGGGGTGAAAAAAGCCAACAGGAACAGTCTGTCTTTTATTTGTTACCTTCCGGCAACTAGAGGTGTCTCTCAACAGGTATTTCTGTGCACATTATATAATATGTTTGCCTCAAATGTGTTTTGAACTAGAAAATAATTTGTGTCGAAACATGATGTAGACCAAGACTGTGGCTGTTTTTGTACATTGTACGTGTGCAATGTACCTTATGGTAAATGTATATGATAAACAAAGAACCACCTGATCCATTGGTTATGCTTTTTCCGCTCCCACCGCTACTACATGTGAAAGAAAGTTGTCTGAAAAGATTCTTTATATGAAAGGCATTACTAGTACTGGTATTTCAATAAATCAATTAAAAGGGCATTTAACCAAATGCCAAACCAAAATATGCACGACTAGACTTGTATGCTATAAGCATACAGTATGGGCAGTTTAAAACTGGTACATGTAACTCTAGCACTTCACTATTTGTTCACTATTACACAAATCTGGTTTAGATATACACAAAAATGACCGAGATGAGATAAGAAAGTCAGGCAAGAGTTGAATGATGCCTGTTGAGACACACCCCATGTGAAGCCATGGCGTTTTTTTCCACAAACTATAACTATTTAACAATGATTTGTTTCCTTCTATTCTAAAATCACTGCTTCCCTTTGTACCTGTCCTGCCTCTTTAATTTGTCCTGCACCTGTTCCTAGGCTGCACCTTTTCTTCATCCACTAAGGCTATGTTGATTTGATCATATGGATGACATCCGTGCGCGCATCAATTTTTGGCCGTTTCCAAAGAAACAAGTTTTCAAGTTCAACTATACTGTTAATTGCACAAAGCAGCTGTAGAATGAGCAAATATATGTCAAAGATTGCAAAAAAAATATCGGATATCAGAGGAAATGTGAAAGAACAAAAATGAGGACTATTATTTGGTATACCAAACTTTTTGTGTATTCGCACGCTCACATCAGTTTTTGGATTCCCAGAGGATGTCATCCATATAATCAATAAACATGGCCTAAGGCCTAGGGAAAAATGTTGTGTTTCCGACCCTATACTAGCAAAAACCTGACATACATAAATCCTAAACAAAACAAAAAAAACATAGAATTCCTCCCTATCAACCCAACTTCTTTTCAGGAACGTTATCTGAAACACAACATTTTTCTTAGGTCTAATGAAATGCCAATCAATTATTCTAATCAAGTCTTTAACAGATGCATGATTGTGATTGTGTCTCTTTATATGATGATTTATAACCAAACAATGATTGAAATGTACTTAATTTAAGAAGACTTACTTTCTCAATAATTGTACTCACTTTGAGCTCCTCCTCTCTAACCTTAATTGTTTGATTTGCATGTAAGAAATGTTTAAGTGCATAAAAGATTTGCATGCAAGAAATGATTAGATGGATAAAAGACGTACAGTTTTGATTCTTAGCAATGAAATGAATGAATGCTTTTTGAAAGTTTCATTGGCAATGTCGGCAATCATCTTGTCGGCAAAAAGAAAACAGTTACAATTTTTATCTTCTTTGTACATGTCAAAATTTAACAAGAGCCTATGTTGTTGACCTAAAACATGTCTTGAAGAGATCTCCTGAGTGTATTATATACTTCTGACATGAAGGACATAATAAATAGATTTGTTAATGCAATGCTAAACTTTCGTCCTACACAAATGTATAGTACACTGATCAAACTTTCAATGACCACTGTCACCTTCTTCAGGATCAATGCTGAAGACCAATCACTTCAGAGTGTAAACTCGCGGGAGTTACAGACACGTGATCTTACTAACACGTGATCTTGCGGACACGTGATGTCAGCAATTGGTCAAACGTGCCTGTAACTCTCGCGAGTTCACATACTGAAGTGATTGGTCATCAGTATTGATCCCAAAGACAGCGACAGTGAAAATACTGTGTATACTTGTGTTGGAAAAAAGTTAAGCATTGTATTACTACCAACACATAATAAATAAATTTGTTGTGCCACAGAACAACACTTCAAGCGAGGGACGGCAATCCGTACACCGGGGGCACACAACTTGTCGGGAGCCCGCGGCAGGGGGCCTATGGGCTTCAGGGAGAAGTCCGTGCTGAGACTGAGAGCAGCGGCCAACCCCTTCATACGCAAACCTGGGTACAGACAGGTGAGGGGAACCATCTTCATGTGTATTATGATAGTTTCTTCAGGTTGGTTACTCGCTAGAATATAGCTTTTTTATGAACAAAACCTTATTCTTTTGCTACACAAAGTTTCGACAGTCTTCCTTTCACACCGATGAAGACAGCAGAGAAGACTGATGAAACATTTGTGAAGCAGAAAAATAGGGTTGTATACGTAAAAATATGTTCAAGTATCTTCATTGTTTGTACAAAGTATCCCGCAAGTCAACAAAGTGTCAAAAGAAATACAGTGCGAAAGTATGAAGTGCAGAGTCGAAATCTAGAGGCAAAACAGATTAGAAGCATTGACATCTTGTGAATGGGAGCAGAATCTTTGTCACAGGAATTTCTATCTTTTTGTGCTATAAGGAAAAAACATCTTATTTGCATTGTTTTTGTCAAATATAACGTTATGTTCATGCATGCAAAGAATAATTATTAGCATGATTTCTTATGTCTTTCGTTACATTTATACGCTTCTCTACCTTGACAGATGGTAGTGATTCTTGTTCCAAGTCAATTACAAGTCTGCATTTGCTTTATCTTGATTTACAGTTTGATATTCTTTCTGTCATGGTAGAAATATGTGTGTCCTTGGGAGAATCTCTTAAGCCGTTTTTATCTTGTTGATTCTCGCTTCTTTTTCCCGAATCAAGTCATTGGGCAGAAAAACGCACACACAAAATCAACATCCAACTTCAATGCATTTTAGCATAGCCTTACAGTAAGGTCCGCTGGCTGTCCTTTTCTTTAAAGAGTAACTTATGATTTGACACTTTCAGCCGATGCCCCCTGCTGGCGGTTTTTATGACGAGGAGGTATGAGTTAATGGCACCATAACCCTGTTTGCTATGTCGGTGGGGTTGTATCTGTACATGGTCTTGGTAGAGATCACCAAAGTGATCTCTGTCAGAGAAAGTACAGTCATGGCCTTACACATACATAGCAGGTTGACATTGTCATCCCTGTAGATGTATGGCTGATTAGCTTATTGATGGAAAAGGTTGTAGTAGGTCCTTTTTGACTGGCGCTGAAAACATCCATGAATGCCCAAAGATCTTTATATGGGCGTCATTGCCTTCATATGGAAGCCCTACTTTGTAGCTTCAGAACATGTGCAACGGGCGTGGTTACACTGTTATTGTGTTAAGTCCAAAGCCATACATCTAACAGAATCCCCCCGACTTGTCCCATCATGCCTGTGGTTCTGGTAATTGACCTTGTACCCCATCCCATCATGCTCTGTACTGTTCTTGTTGTACAGTGTTGTACATCCCCTTATTTGGTGGTTTGGACAAATTTGTTATCGTTCACTTTTGGTTGAACATGGTAGTATTGTCCTGCATCATTCCAATGGCACTGGAAGTTATCTAACTAATTTCTTGTATCAAAGACATAATTCTAGAAACATCTGTACTCATTTTGAAATGTTTGTGTTTGACAACTACTCAAGAGAGCAAATCGGTCGCTGACGTGTATGTCGTTTGTCGTCTCAAATTACTTCAGTCAGTTTCTTCATGGTCGTGGCACTTATATCAGACAATGGTTTAACTCTGGTTTCACACAACTGCCTTCAGCATTATGTGACATGAACATTCTTACTAATATTGTTGGTGGAGATAGAGCAAGTTCTGTTGGTTTGTACTAATCCATTGATTTTATATGTTACTGACCGACGCATTTGTCGCAGGTATATATTAACGAGTGTACGTATTGTGGTGATTTTTGTGAAATACTTGTGGCAAACATGCACATTAATGGTTAACTGTGGCAGTTCTGTCCCCTGTGTCCATTGTCTTTGCATGTGTTAAGTACAAGTTCTGCTGGAGGGCACTTGTCTCTTTAACCAACTTGAAGGTAACATTGTAGAGACGATGTCGCTTAAACAAGTGTATGAACTGTGGTGACTTCTGTGAAATACTTCTGCAAAACATGAATGTTATCCATGGCAGTGGCGTGTCATTTTTGTCCCAGGCCTGTGACCATTGTCTTTGCATGTGTGTTGAGTACAAGTTTGGCTGGATAGAGGGAGAAGGTTGTTACTTTAACAAGTGTACGAATTGTGGTGATCCTTGTGAAATACTTGTGCAAAACATGCATGTTAATCGTGGCAGTGATATTGCCCCTGTGTCGATTGTCTTTGCATGTATTGCTGAAGTTTTGCTGGAGGGTACTTGTCTTTTTTAACCAAGGTAACATGGCTTTAACGAGTGTATGAATTGTCACAGTGGTGATTTTCTGTGAAATACTAGTGCTAAACATTCACGTTAACCACGGCAGTGATTTGTCGTTTCTGTCCCTGTGTCTGTTGGTGCATTGTCTGTCTGTGCATGGCGCAGGAGGATGCTTGCCTCCCTAACCAAGGTAACATAAGTAGACCAGACTGTTGCTGTGTGTTTACAGGCGAGGAGGAGCTATAGTCGCAGCCGTAGCAGATCCAGGAGCCGCAGTAGGAGTAGTGATCAACGGGTGAGTTATAAGCAGGGTTAGCCTGGGTACCATCTGGGTAGTAGTTCACTCCTCTGTTCGCTTTCGCTACCTGTCTGGGGACCTGTACTTTCAAATCTTTTGGTGGTGACGTCAGTTAATGAGCAAATTAAGGAATGGGTTCTAGAGCGGTCATTCTATGACAACAGGCCCTCCTGATGGAGGGCGATTCGGGTGTTGGAACACCTGTTAAAACGAGTGCTTGAACCTTAGTTTGCTCATGTGTAAGGACCAATCAACACCCTCGTCCAATATGGACCATTCCAGATGTTATACTTAGAGATGTCAAGTTTCCCAGACAGAATAGCAGAGAAGCGACTATATATCAGAGCGGATGGTACCCAGGCTATCACAGGGTTGGACAAGTTTGGAAAAATTCCTTTCCCCTGTACATCTGCCGACCCAAACCATCTTTTCACTGGCATGGCCCGAAATTTAAATGACATATTTCTATGCAAGTTTACTTGCAACAAGGAATTCTTTTGGGTATTTTTACCTAACAATACCTACCCACTTCTACTCAGGGAATAATCACACTGGAAAAGCTGTGGCCCGATCGGGCAAGTATTGCAGAAGATGAACTTGCCTTATAGGCACTTTTCACTTGCCCTGGACAATCAGGCCAATAAACTTGTCTGACCCTGACACATGCATGCAGATGTAGAAGACACTGGGGACTGATCATCCAAGCAAACAGATCACATCAAATTATGCAGATGAATCACTAACACTTCTGGACTTGTCTTTCGGTACAAGATATTTGATGTGATTATTTCATGTTTTGTTTCTGTACAGTTTTCTTCCGGAGACGACGAGATGTACCGGGCTCACTCCCACTCGCGATCGCCGAGCTCCCGCCGCACGCATTCCAGCCACAGCCCCGAACGCAGACGCCAGCAGTCACCGCAGAAGCACCGCTCGCTCACGCCCGTCAAACACCGCTCCATGACGCCGACAGGCCACCGGTCTGTGTCTTCTTTTTTTTTTACGATTAACGCTAGTTTATACGTGGGCTAACCTATATCCGTAGTTTTTAAAAATGGGGGTTTTAGGGATATCCATATTTTGAAATATTGCAGTTTAAAACTATCCTTGAACTTGATATCCCTATTCAGCTAGATATCCTGTTTTTTTTTAAAACAAATGGTTATAGGTTACTCCTCAAAGAAAGGTGAACTAGCGTTAGTAATTTTTGAGATTTTTAAAAAATTTCTAGGATTAATAATTTTTTTTCAAAGAAGTTGAACCCAACAAGTTACAGTTTAGAGTTAGCTTTTAGACTAGAGTAGACATTCTACTCTGTTCTACACATTTTGTATGTTTGTCCCCATTCATGTTACCTGCAATAAGCCCTCGGGCAAGAATTTGCAATAAACTTCTTATGATACATTTGTATACAGGTCGGTGTCGCCACAGCGCTACCGTTCCAGCGCGACCCCACCCCAGCAGCACATGGACCCGTCCCGCCACCACAGCATGTCCCCCATGCGCCAGCACTCCCCCACGTCCCCCCACCCCCACGGGAGGGACTACATGGAGGAGTACAGCCCCAACATGCAGGCCATGGGGAAGCGGTCTCGAAGCTCCAGTCTTACAAGAGACCACTCGCCTAAAAGGCTTCGTAGTAGCAGCTACGGAGACTACATTCCTGAAGAGAGCACGATATCCCACCCTCCCGCGGGAGGGGGCGACAACATGGCGTCCACTTCCGGCATGTTCGCGTCGCCGGGGGCAACCGCCGGCCCATCCCAGTTCTCTCAGTCCCCGCTGAAGAGGAGCGTGTCCCCCGACCGCGGCGGGACAAGCATCCAGGACATCAAGAGAGGCCTGCCCGCTCGGACGCCGCCTCGGACGTCAACCTCCTCAACGCCCTCCACTCCCAGTAACTCCCATCCTTCGGGGTCAGACTCTGCGGCAGACACCCCCTCCAAGTCGCCGAAACCACCGGCCAAAAAGGGCAGCAAAAACGCAGCCGCATCCAAAGCTGCGTCTAAGAACAACAGCGGAAAGGCGTCCCCACCGCCGGCATCGAAAAAGATGACGTCAGAAGGCAAGGGTGGCGAGAATTCCAACACAGCGTCCAGACATGCATCCGGAGGCAAGGCGGGGTCCAAGACTCTTTCCAAGGAGGACCTGATGCTGAAGCAGATCAGGAAGAAGAGAAGAGAGATTGAAGAGGTTTGTTTCCTCCTCTTCTTCTTCTTTGTCACCCTCTAACTACCCCATTGGGGTATTACTGAGGGTGTGTGTTTTTGGAGTACGGAAAGCGAGCCAGGCCAGCCTAAAGGCCACGACTGTCTAGGCCTGTGCAATATGCCCCAGCAGCCGATTCCACTCAATGATTGTACGAGGAAAAAAATAAAATTTGAAACAGTCCCCTTTTGCTGTGATACTCAAGTTGATAATTCATAAAGTTCAGAAACAATTGGTCTATTCTTTTAAACGATTAGGAAAAAAATGATGACTTTGCAAGGGTAGTTGATTGCTCATTTCTTAACAAAGACTGGAGTTGGTCAGTCCAAAAGAAAATTTTGGGTAGTTCATTATTTTGGTTGGAAGTTACAGTTTGAATTTAATCCAAAATGTGTTTTACCAACCTAAGTGAAAATTCAACTTACATGTAATTTTGATATTTTGTTCCTTCAACAGGCCTACAGACAAGACTGTGAGACCATTGGAACAGTCTGCAAGATGCTCATAACGTGGGTACTTAATATGCAGTATACATGCATTTATATCTGATATTTATGTCGTGGTAACGTTTGATATTGATGTTTCAGACCATGTGATATTTTCGTTTGCCACATGGGCTTCTAATTGTTCGAATGCACTTTGTGTATGCTGAGTCCGTCACTGTAGGAAATTTGCTTTAGAAAGTACAGTTAAAAACAGTCAGTCATAGATAAATGTAAGTTGTCTCAACATATGCATGCACAGTGTGTAAGATTGAAATGAACGTCATGATGGTTATGACGTCAGAAATATCAACCATTTCCAGATTTTAGTTGAATTTTGTGTACAGTACTTGTATACTGTATCCATTGAAGAGAAGCCATTCTTTTACATTTACAAAATGTATTGCACTTGAGTGTGGCGTTGTATGGCATAACTGGTAGAGTTGCTTGGAATCTAGAGGTTCCGAGTTTGATACTCGCCGTGCCCCTGACGTTGTGCCCTTGGGAAAGGCACTTTACACGACCTTCCTCACTCCACCCAGGTAATATGGGTACCTGACTTCTATCGGGGAGGTTAATTGAAAGACTACCTTTACCTTCTGTCTTTACTGTGACAGTGTATATTGCACAGTTAAATACCACACTGTCCTTGTCTGTCCAACAACAAATAGAAAATGACAGATGTATTGCAAATTCTGCTGCAGGAAAGACCCAACTATCGAGGAGAAACTGTCCCCTGCCCTGAAGGAGTGTCTGAAGGACCTGGGTGATCGCTGTATCCAGGAGCTGAAGGATGCCATCAAGACTTTGGAGGACAAGTCAAGCAGTTAGGGCTTTGTAATTGATACGCAATTGTAACAGACTTCAATATGTTGGAATGGGCAAGACATTTGGTACAATTTTTTTTTCAATTCTGTTATAGGAATATCATTTGAACTGAAGATGTATTTTAATTAATAGTGTTTCGATTGGTTATGCTTGTATGGTTTCCATTTTGTTATGTTTTTTTGCGAGAATTTACTTGTGAGAATTGTTTTGATGTTAGGTTAAACTGTTCTGGTGGAATGTAGTGGAGAAAATCAATTGAAGAATTTCTGAAGAAGTATTATTTTCTGTTTGTAAGAAATTAGTACAAAGTATAGTCCTGAAGATTGGTGACTATGTTTTTTTTGTATCTTTGAGCAGTTTAAAGTCCTTAAGAATAGGAACATGCAACACTTAAATAATGTCACACATCTACGGTTTGTATGATCTCTGACAGTAGTAACTATGAATAAAGAGACTCTTTTTACACAGCCATATTCAGTGACCGTCTCTCAACTTCAGGGTAATTGTACTGCAGCACAGATGTTGCTTCTTACAGATCAGATGCGGTCACAAACGTAAAGCATTCACATATGTACAGTCAGAATTGCTCTGCAGATTGTGAAAGGGTCACCAAAACATTGGGGAGAATAAAGCAATGGTTGTGTAAAAAACAGTCTCTTTATTCAGTGACGTACCAACCTGATGAAACTTTTCACATACCTATGATTTGTCATGATTAGTTGTGTACCTTGTGTCTATTTTGATGGACAGTTGTCTCCAATGTACACATATTGTTGCCATGACTACTGGTCAATTGGTGTAAAAAAAATGGGATATGTTAGTATTATTGAGAACAGAAAGGTATCCCAGACTTACAGCTTAGTACTTATCCAGTGCTTTTTTAAACCCTGTTTGGAAGCACTTTGCCATTTATACTTTAGTCTTGTGTCTGGAAGATTTTATCATGTAAAGCTACATGTATGCTTGCAGTGTTTTACAAACATTTCTCCAATTTGTAGCTCTGTATAGGTATCATCTAGTGCCATAATTCAAATGCAACATGGTCAAAGTGAAAAGCTACGAGCACCAAAAGAAAAGGGTGGTGTCATACCATCCAGATTTTATTGTATCTCTTCCACCACTTTTCAGAAAATGCTTGAAAAGTGCTAGCTTCATTTTCAGTCTTTACTGTACCAGACATATTTTTAGTATACAAAATAAACAGGACAGTGAAGGTAAGACATCAAAGAGGTAATACGATACACCAAATGTCAATTACTTATTAAGCAATTTGATATGATGTTGGAAATGGACATGACAGACGTTTTGAGTATGTAGTAATTGGTAAAATTAACATAGACAAGGATTGAAAATTTAGAACAGATGTAGTGTATTCAACGGTTGTATGCATGGTAATAATGTCCTAATTATGGTACAAAGCAAACATGGAAATACTGATACAAAAGTTGCTTTGGACAGTTATTTGTATAGATTCTGGTAATTTTGTAGTGTTAAGATGCTTGTACATTTACCAACATTAGATAAGAAAGGAAACATTCATTTGGTGGCTGCTTTAGTCTTTGATTAATCCTTTGAGCTGCAAGTTAAGTCTTTAAGTTAAAGCCTTAACTCAAGTTAAAGTCTTGAAGGCAAGTTCCTTATAATAATTCAAAACAAACACATTAGATAAAAATAATTTAGAATTTTATATGGAGAGGGGACTTGGTCAAAGTTTGCAATTGCAAAAAGCTAGATGGTTGACATATAACAGAATAACATTTGTATAACAGAATTACATACATTTGTAAAATGGAATTACATACATTTGTATATTGCAAGATTGAGCATATTGCTTATTGCTGACTAATGTTTTGTATAACTATTTGAATAGATATGCTCATTGGTATTGGAGCTTTTCAATTATGGACTTTGGTGAATCAGCGTAGTTAATTGTGAACAATGCAGGTTTTATGCCTACATTAAACATTGTAAATGTGTAGTTTTCTACTGGTGAATGTTTAAAACTTTGATAATTATTTGCCATTGTTATCGTATGCTTTTTGCACATGTGGGCCGGAGTCAGTGAACTTTTTTACTGATGCATGTATATTTGCTAGAGGACAGGTAACAACAGATTCACAGGACAAGTGGAACCTACATGTATCGTATGTGAAACATTTCTTACCAATGCATGATACCTGTGATGCTATTCTGACTTCGATCATGATTGAACTAATGCTATTGCTACACAAACATTTACATGTATAACTTGAAAAGGGTGGAAATTGGAGGAAATATCAACGAGACTAAGATGTTTGTGTATAAAATACTTACAAGGAGGATCAATAAATGTATTAAGGATGTACCATACTATGAACCTGATTGAGTGTCATCTAAAAATAGTTATACTCCTCATTTATAACACTAGACGTTAGACGATGCAGGCGATAGACTATACAAAAACGGACCTGTCCTTGGTGCTGAACTAAATGCCACTCATTGAGTAGTTCAGTATTGACGATTATCTCTTTTTACATAACAATGTTCAGACGTGATTCGTTCTTGTCTGAGGGGCCTTCAGGTTTGAAATATTACCCACAATTCATGTCCCCGTGAATGCGTACAAGGAATGGTGTATGGCCTTACTGAAAGCGCCTAAGATTTAGATATAAGTACACTCATCTATTGCACAAAATGTACATTTCCATTGTGCATCTTCACAGCCTTTTGTGTGAAAAATACTAAAACTGAAATATTTTTATGTAAATAATAAGGTCATCCAGTAAGTCATAGAAAATGACAAAGGCTGTTGGAAACAACCCCGGCTATTGAATCGAGCATGGCTAGTTTCTTGTAGAAAAACGGATCTGTCCCAGGTGCTGAACTCCAAACTGAAGGCTACTAACTAAACAGTTCAGTCTCGACAATTGCCTCTATAAGTATAACAATGTCCAGGCGTGGTTTGTTTATGTCTAAGGGGCCTTCTTCAGCTTTGATATATTACCCACAATTCATGTCTCTGTACTTGCGGACTAGGAATGGTAAACGGCCATATTAGAAATAGAAGCGCGTAAGATTTAGATTCTAAACTACACCCATCTATTGCACTAAAGGTACTTCCCATTTTTGCCCATTTCGTGTGGAAAACAATAACATCTTTTTAGGTAAAGAATAGGAACATCCAATACGTCGCAAAGAAGATGACAAAGGTTGTTGGAAACGCAACCCGTGCTACAGAGTCGAGCATGGCCGGCTTCTTGTACGTGGGGGTGTTGACCGGTGCTGGTGGCGGAACCTCGGGTGTTACACCTTTCTGTCGCGCACGGGGGATCTTTACCATAGGCTGGCTCTGACTGTCCTTTGCCTTGTTTTTCTGTAGACAGAGATTTTTCATTAGACCGGAGAATACTGATTGCGACATTGTGTTGAGCGTATTTGATATATTCAACCTTCCTGACCACATCAAAATTAGGGCAATGTTCTTTACCAAGCGCCTCAGCCTTTTTTTCTCACACTCGCATCATCAGCTTTGGGCATCCCATGTGATCCATATGTAGTGTAATCAAGTTAACATGGCCTTATCGGTGCACACCCCAGTTTATTTGGGGTCTCAAATCGAGGCTGCGCACCCTCAAGTCGAGAGGCCGTCTCTTCAAGAAAATAAATCTAAAGCAGAAAAGCCGTATATGGGAATGAAGGGTATCACTCCAGCTTTAAGAACAGCCGGTTTTCAGTTTCTTCACTCTCTCTACTTGTCATAATTTTGGGGGGAGAAAAGTTTTTTTCACGTAAAAAAGTATGCAAGAAAAGGGGAATTTTGACGTGGAAATAAACCCATCACCTATATTTCAGTCATGAAAATGACTGATATTGTCGGAAAGAGAATACATCTAAAATTAATCAAGCAAAAAATAAAGAAAATCGTAACACTGAGATTTTTACAATAACCCGACGCGCGAGGCATAGCAACACGGCTCACAGACCGCATATGGACGGGGAATCTGGGACAACGGGCGAATCACTTCCAACGCGTAGAAATACAAGGAAGTGACACTCGGGCCCAAAACCAATTTGCACCAAAAGCACATCACTTCTTACGCTTTTTAGCCATGCCAGTATTAAATGCCACTTCGCAGCAGATTATGAGAAATTTGATCTCAAACACGGACCCTCGAGACCCTTTCGTCCCATTTTTGTCGCGCACTATCTCGACCCCTGTCGCGGAAGAATTGGTGTGTGCACCGTTATCTGATAATAGGTTTGGGGGAAACATCACATATGGATATAATCAATGGATGCTAATGTTATATGTATATAGCACTGCATTGTAGTACCTTCCCCTTGGTTCGTTCCATGACATGTACAACAGGATACTCCAACATGGCCAGCACCACGAACACCAGGCAGCCCAGGTACCACACGTCGATGGCTCTGGTGTAGGAAACCTGTTGGAACAGATACAACAGCATTGGCATTTGCTCTCCTTGTCTTTTTGCTAAATGGTTCACCGCGTAGTAAGGCCACATTTCTGAAGGTTTCTCACACAGGGCATAGGTGCCATATTGACGTATCTAACTCACATAGGGCATAAGTGTCATAGACGTGTCTAGCGTCTAACTCACCTAGGGCATGGGTGACATAGACGTTCAGCACCAGGGACAGTAGTGTTGTTGTGAATATCATTCAGCACCAAGGACAGGGACAGTAATGTAAGTTGTGTGAAAGTTGCTACCAAAGAAAGGGGCAATTGTGTTTTGTGAATATGTTAAACTCACATAGGGCATGGGAGTCATAGACGCCCGTTGCTTGACCATGACCAGGTACGTGACTGTGCCCATGAAGACTCTGGGAGAAAATTCGGTATGGTGGATGCCTTACATTTCACGTGTCTAGTGTCTAACTCACATATACTCACATAAGGCATGGGAGTCATAGACGCCCGTTGCTTGACCATGACCAGGTACGTGACCGTGCCCATGAAGACCCTGGGAGAGGAGTCGGTGTGGTGGATCCAGAACGCCATCCAGGAGACCACCACCGCGATGGTTGTCGGGATGTAGAAGCGGAAGATGAAGTACGGCAGGCGGCGCTGGAGGTGGATCCCTACCGCCAGCGTGGAGTACGACCGCGGTGAGCTGTCTGGATGGGGAACGGTGAAATATTATGATCAAACTTGTGAAGCACAGAAAAAAGATGTTAGGTGCCATAAGCTATCAGAGCACCAGGTATAAGGTGTCCATATCAAGGTCAATTTGTGACGGTAATCGACATGGTAAAATAGTAAAGGTTTTTAACATTACGTTTCCGAAGGTTAGACATTCGCCGGGAGAAACAATACTTAGGACAATTCAATCTCTACAACTGGATAAATATTGTTGATTACTTTCAGACGTTTTGAGTGACGTCCATTACTCTTCCTCGGCATGAATACAATGAATTCCGTACGCAATATAAAGCACTCACCAACCATTTTTTTGTCTGTCCGCCATTCCTTCTTGAGACTGAATGACCCAAAGACTAAGTCACGTGGCCTGGTTGGAAGTGTGGCCTCAGTAACGGGTCAAAGATGCCCGGCAGTCGGTTGCGGCCCCCGTCTTTGATCAGGGATGGCCAATGGACTACTGTGTAGATGGCCTCTTTAACTCGTTTTAACAGACGCAAGGCCGATACTGACAGGGCTTCTTTGACCCGTTGCTGACGTCACGGTCACACTGTCGTTCGGATCACGTGACGTAGGGTTCAAGCCACTTCAACTTGAGAAGGGTTATAAAACCGACTGAAAGCTTGTTGGTGAGGGTTTTATATTTTGTACTGAAATAACGTGTACTCGAAAAAAATACAATGAGGTACCTGATGGCGCGGAGCAGTTGGTTGGGATCGCCAGGCAGTCGCCCATGTACTCCGCACACTGCTGGCACCGGCCGCCGCTCGGGTCGCAGTATCTCATCGCCGCACACGGCTCGGCGTCGCGCTTGGTCGAACATGATTGGGAGAAGTACTCACACGGAAGATCTTTCGGAAACAGAATGTGAATTCGTTTGTTGATTGATTGCTACATTGATTCATACACATATACAGATCTCCAAATCCTTGTGCTTTTACGTAGGTAAAACAATTCTTTGACAAACTAAATAAGTGAAAACTGTAACAAAGTAAATGAAAACTGAACGGGAAAAACAAGGAGGAAATGTCGGCTGTTCTTACTTGATATACAAGCTACCCAATCGAGGAAGTAGGTCGCCCTTATTGCTATCACGTCGCATTTGACAAGAGAGAGAGAGAGAGAGAGAGAGAAAGAGAGAGAGAAAAGGGCCTGGAGACAACTTTTTATCTTCGTATCTGACTTGTCCCCCAAAGACCTGGATGTCAAGGTACTAAGTACATAGGTAGATAGGTATTTTGACGTCACTACTTCAAATAGAGGACCGCAAAAGCTCATCTTCACCCCGCATGGAGAATACTTGCTTTGATCCTTTGATATATCTAAGATTGACGTCCGTTCCGAAGTAGAAGATCGTAAAATCTTACCTTGCCCCTGCATGGAGTTAACGCTTGCTTTGATCCGTGTCCCGGTCACTACATACTGTGACAGGACATTAGTCAGGTCAATAGACAGCGGCGATGGCGACTCGTCCGTCACAGCAAGTGCAAACACTGTGCCTCCATCTGAAAGTCGGGATTTCACTTAACGTTATATTAATTTAAAAAAAGAACAACGTTACATTGCACTAGATCTCCATACACCTAAAAGGAAAGCCTGAGTTGTTTTTTCATGATATACATGAAGGTGTTAAGAGAAGAGAAGGTCAGGAAGACCGGCAGCAGCCTACATTGACATACTCAAGAAGGACACAGGCCTTAAGGGTGACAGCACATATCAAGCAATGAGACAACAGAGACACATGGGCAGTCATCTTGACTTAATACTGGCGGGACTTGGCTTAAGCAAGCAAGATGAAGGCACAAACCGACTTACATGCATGTAGCTCAACCACGCACTCCTGAGTGTCCATTGGGAACCGGTGGAGATCCACGGGACACTGCACACGCAGCTCACGACTAGGATTGTGGTACAAGACGTGTTAGCAGATTATACATATCCCTATCAGCCACGTGGTGATATCTCTCTGACCTGTCTGGACATTGTGTGCACCGCACTCCAAACATCATCATGAAAACTGACATTTCTAGCTTCGAATGAAGACTGGTCCTTATTGATAGAACCCATAGTAAAACGGACAACACAAAGAAAACACCGTCAAGTTTCGGTTGACTCGTGTTTTATCATTTTGACATTTTTTAAACTATCATTCCTAGCTTATTCATAATCTAACCAAAGAGGCCAATAAACAGTTTAGAACTTGTGGCCATACTCACGCCATGCTGTGGCTGACCTGTCCATCAGGAGACAGCCAGGTGGACACGGAGCTGGTGTCTCCGTCTGATGAGGCGGTCGTGTTGCTGCTGCTCATCTGGTTGCTGCCACTACTAGATCTGGCTTCTTTCGCTGCAAAGAATGAAGATTACACACCCTGGTAATAAGGCACACCAAGAAGCAGTTACGTACACAAGCAACTGGGTATGATTTTGGAAACGGTCAGACGTTTCAGATAGTATCCACTATCTTTTGCCAGTGACACTGAGGAGGTCTGAAAGAATCTGGTTTTATATGTGATATAGATTAGCCTGACAAAACTGCGCTTATAGCAGCCCAACAACCATTTGCGGGGATGGGCCAAATTTCAGCCCCGACCAGATTAGTTTGCCGTTATAGAGACTAGATGACATGATCGTGAAATGAACTGGACTAAAGCTGCGATGATAATGGTATTACTGCCTTGCCTTCGTTGTCTCCACCCTCCCATTTTACCTAA
This sequence comes from Branchiostoma floridae, assembly GCF_000003815.2. Lineage (NCBI taxonomy): Eukaryota > Metazoa > Chordata > Leptocardii > Amphioxiformes > Branchiostomatidae > Branchiostoma > Branchiostoma floridae. Next base: position 21,849,948 of record NC_049983.1, on the reverse strand, counting down.
GCATTACTTCTACCACATCCACGCCTATCTGAAGAAGTAACACAAGCTACCGAAGTTTGTGCATACCTGCGATGACTGACTTGCCGAATCTAAACGGCGGCAGCCACAAGAGATGAGAGGGGACGGGGACCCAGCCTTGGCTCAAACCCTGCAGCCTGACGTCACTCCAGGCAACTTTGAAGGTCATCAGCAAACTCAGCTCCTGCAGAAAACAACATGGTTTATGTTTCAGAGAAAGGCCAGAACTACATGTATTTGATATGCACCTTTTTACTCAGACAGTTCGAAGACATACCTATATTAGTTTTGGGCAGGCGTGCAAAACAGCCAGGTGAATTTCCATGTAAATGCTCTTACATGGCGCCCGTCTTCCCTGTGGCGACCAGTGAAAGGGCAGATCGTGGTTAACTGCATAATATGAGATCATGTTTACTATTTAACATTATGTGTACTCTCCGATGTCAAAAAAAAGCTCGAGTACAACGGACGACCCCAATTCTCCAGTAATCTCTACTCTACCATTATAAGTTTGAGTACCATTTTCTTCTCGTCCAGGTAGTCGACTTGACGGATTTTCACCCCTGAAGATGTTGGAAGACTTTTCCCTGTAAAACATGGCCAGAAAGAATTGTCTCGCTTTATTAGAAATTGAAGCAGTTCTCTTTCAACAACATTTCAGTCACGAAAGGAAACAATTGAAGCTCATGACTATATCACTGTGTTACAATATAGGAGGAATTCTTAAAATGACACGTCCTTCTGTTGTGGCGTGTCCCAATTTGCTGGGGTACGTCTTACAATACAACGTCCACCTACCGCCCAGGAGCTCTACCGGACTGACAGTAGAGTCGTAGTCGCTGGGCAGTGGGCTCCCCGTGGACCATGCCTTCCACTCCTCCCACGTTCCCCCGTCGGACGGACTGAGCGCCTCCTCCGGGGAGGAAGCTGCAGCACCCGGGTACGGCCCCCACGCGGGGTTCCATCCGCTTGCCGTCGTGTTTCCTGATTAGAGAACAGAGGAAAATATTAACGTTACATGTATTTGAGTCCTATAATGGAAAACACTGAGTATAGATTTTTCTCATTAAGTATGCAAATTACGTCAAAAATTTGCATATTTTGCACTTCATTATGCATATCTCTGCCAAAGATACCAGTATGCTAAATATGATGGAAATCCATCGTTCCTATGTTCTGTTATGCGCCTTGAAAAATTTTGACAAAAAATGCCCCTGCAGTTTCAGAGCAAAATGCTAGGGGCCCAAACTAAGTAAAGTTTTTCTCACATCACAAGCTATCTGCCACCACAAAATCAAGAGCATAGCATGTCCAAGTCAAAAGATACAAAACATGCATGGAAGCTCTTTTGCAGTAGTACCAAGGTATCATGTATACATGCAAAGAGGTCCCAGAACAATGACTCGATTCACTGAATTGGAGACGTTGTTCATAAAGCTCAGCGCGATAACTCAATACACCGTTACAGTAGTAAATCAGAAAACGCACCTTCAGATGACTCTTGCCGCTCGCTTTCACAATCGCTTGCAACACAAGTGCCGTCTGAAAAAGATGATTTTATGTACTTAGAAGAGTGGTCTTGATAATCATTCAGTCATGTTCTTTTTTTTTTATTATCTTTGTCTCTCTGTCAGCAGGGCTAGCTCTTTATAAATATTCTTCAAGCAGAGGTTGGAAATAGTAGTGGTCGGGTTTTTTGCCGGCTCGTTCCGTGAGGGGAGCAAGCCGGCAAAAATTCCGACCACTACTGTCTCTGCGACCCAACCTCTGCTTGGAGAATACTTTGTAATAGCCACAGGCTAGTTGGGCAACTCTCAGATTGTGCGTGCTGAACAGTCAAACCAATAAATAAAACATTGGAGTCTCACCACATCTTGGAACATTGCAGTAATCCCATCTGACGCTAGGGTCGCTGGTGAGGCACCACGGCCTGGCACCGGTCAGTCCCGGGTTGCGGCAGTAGTTCCGCTCGAGGCCGTCCTGGCTGTAGTTCCCGGGGGTGCGGTCGTGTTGGTGGGGGGACTGGCTGTCCCAGCTTTGACAGGGGATGTGGGACTGGGTGAATGATATGTTGCCGCGGTAGGTCTCACCGATACCTTCAAGACAGTTCTTACCTGAAAAAGTGATGATAAACAGATATCAATACAGTATCAGCACGAGGCCGTCCTGGCTGTAGTTCCCGGGGTGCGGTCGTGTTGGTGGGGGGACTGGCTGTTCCAGCTCTGACAGGGGATGCGGGACTGAGTGACGGACACGTTCCCTCTGTAGGTCTCCCCGATGCCTTCAAGACAGCTCTTACCTGCAAAGGGTATTCAAATCATGGTAAACAGTAGTGATAATAATGACATATCAAAACCCGCTGCTGTGTCGGAGCAAGCCACTAGGGGCCCCAAATCTTATCATTTCTAGCTCTGACGGGGGTATGTAGGACTGGGTGACGGACACGTTACCGCGGTAGGTCTCACCGATGCCTTCAACACAGTTCTTACCTGAACAAGTGATGATAAACAAAGGATATCAATACCGGACGTTCCGCTGCAGCGTCTAAGCAAGCCGCTAGGGGGTCCAAAGTCACTTCATTTCGAGGTCTCGTTAAGACCTACCGACATTCAACATATGATCATCAAGACAAAACCATCCAGGTCTTCTAGAGTACAAATATACATACAAACGCTACAAAAAACATGGTGAAACACCTTTCTTGGTGAAGGTAAATGAGAATGACCAACATTACGAAATGAAAGACGGTATTCACACATGTGTATTACACTACAAGCAAAAAGCATATGATTCAGCATGAGGCATGTTTTGTGCCATTTTTTAAGCCGTTGCCAGTAATGCTTTAATATTTACTTGTCAAAATACATTGCTTTTGACGTTATATTCGATTTAATATCAATACACAAAGCCTTTAGCATTCTAGATCTTGGGACTGGATTGTAAGATATTGTTTGCACATAATGATTATGTCTAAATCAACTGACCACATTCGGGAACGTTGCAGTAATCCCAGAGCTCGCCAGGGTCCGCCGTGAGGCACCACGGTCGGGAGCCGGTCTGGCCAGGGTTCCGGCAGTAGTTGAGATCAAGACCGGATCGCGGGTACGTCCGGAGAAAGTCGTGGTCGTGAGGGAGTTGGCTGTCCCAGCGTTGGCAGGTTTTCCCCAAAAGCGTCGTGAACACGGGACCGCGGTATGATGCCCCGTCGTCGGAATAACAGACCTCTGCACAGAATGGGGAGAAAACATTGTAACACTAGTTCACCTTTATCCGCAGGGTAACCTATATTCGTTGTGTTTACTCAAACGGTATCAAGGGGATGTCGCGTCGACGGACGATGGTTTCAAGTTGTAATATGTTCAAACTAAACTAGTTTGAACTTGATATCCCTTAATACCTGTTTTCGAAAGCAACGGATATAGGTTATCCTACAGATAAAGGTGAACTAACGTTATACAGTTACTATATGGTGACGATAATACGCGAATATCATTTTTTGTGATGCGCCAAACAGGAGTTACTCGATCTTAGACTAGTAACTGAATTTGACTTTGGAAACTCTCAGAAGTTTCAGAGAGCATGCATTCACTATCTTTCATCAGTGACACTACCAAGATGTCTAACCTTCATCAACACATTTCCTGACATTATGTGGCGTTTTTAACTTGGTATCAAGGCCTACTAGTCTGTGTAACACAAACTCCGCTGTCCAGGGCTGTAACTGACCCCTCCCGGGGGCCGGCGGATGTTTGGCGGGCTGCTATAAGCGAGATTTAGTCAGGCTAAAGGCCTACAAGCTCAGTCGCTTGGACTACATAGAGGGAAGGGGAATCAGAAGAAGACTGACCATTGCTCACGAAGATGGTGTAGCCTTGTGTGGTCTCGGCTATCCCGTGGTTGGCTGTAGTCGTGAGTGGTAGACTGCGTGGCATCTGTGTTGATGACAGACGGTAAGAAGTTGCAGGTGGGCTAGAACTGGCAGGTGTTGTCGATGTCTCACGTGCAGCAGACTGTGTTACTTGATAACGGCTTCTCAGTGACGTGGGGATTGAGCTGCGGCGATGCGTTGCTGTTACGATATCAGCTTCACTGGATATAAGCGGCCGGCGTTGCGTTGCTGTTACGATCATAGCTTCACTTGATACAAGCGTTCGTCGATTTGGTTCCGTTGACTGAGCTACTCTCTGAGTCGATGTTCCCCCCACTGCAGGAGCTCGTGTACTAGTGACCTGCGCTGGTTCAGTAGTGACATGAGCCCGAGCTTGAGTACTGACTTGCGCAAGTGTAGTACTGACAGGAGCAACTGTACTGACTGGTGTAGTACTGACAGGAGTCACTGTACTGACTGGATTGGTACTGACAGTAGCTCTTGTACTGACCTGCGCTGTTGTAGTGACGACTGGAGCCACTGTAGTGGTGTGCGCTGTTGTTGTGATGACCGTGGAGCAGGTACAGTCAGGTTGGACCACTGTGCCTCTGGGGCAGGTGACATCTGGACAGACGAGCAATAGACATGTCAGACAAAACAGAGGCGTATTTCTGTTAGTAAAGCTTAACGTGTGGTGTCGTTTTTGCCCTAGAACCCAGAGGTCCTGGTTTCGAATCCCCTGACGTAATCTGTATCTTTAAAGCTCAACTGCTACATCATTGTACATGTGTGTGTCACTTCCACACGTTTCACATTGTCCCAATTCGTACTTCACTGTAGTTGCAACGTTAACGGTACAGATCTTGATACTTACGCTTTTCACAAATCACGTGCGCTGTGTGTATTTCACTTGCACAGTAGACTGCCTCCCACACCACGGTGTCCCTGGATTTCCTCAGCAGTGTGCAGTCCCCCTCCCCCCGCACTGTAATCCCGCCCACTGCCGTGCTGTTGAAGGGTACACCGTCCGTCCATGTGCGGTGCCCTGTCTGCTTAGTCAGGAGGTGGAGAACAGATAGCCGGAGTAAGTATGGTGTTAAAGTTAAGTTACATGTACATTTGTAACAGATGCACAAACACATCCAAATCAAAAGATTAAAAAAACGGAATTTCTGCTGCAGTACCAAGATCACATACAAGGGGGCCAAAATTGCCCTTGACGTTTGTCTTCCCACATACCAAAGATCATTGTAATCCATCCATAAGTTATTGAGTTATGCTGACAACAGATATCCGGAAACACAGACAGACACACACACACACACACACACACACACACACACACACACATATACAGAGTCACGCCAAAAACTATTTTTCATGGAGTTAATCGCATTGGATCAAAAGGCATTCTGAAGAACAAAAGTTTACTCGCCCTGTTTGCGGTCAGCCCGATCCACGAATCCTCACAGATGAGCGCCTCTATGTACCGCCTGGCGGGAGCGGTGTGGATGGAGACCAGACGCGCCTCGTCCCGAGCACACAAACCCCGCGCACCTGCCGCGGTCTGATGAGACCGGTACACTCTGATGCATCCCTGCGCCTCGGGACGCCAGCAGTAGCTTAGCGGGTTCGCTGGGCAGCCTAGATAGGACACCAAGAAATCATAGATTACACCACGATGCCATTTGCTGTTTTGTTGAATTTAAGAAATTGGTACAACAGCACAACATATTGTTTGTTTGTTTGCTTTCATTTAGTTGTTAAGGGGAACCCAAGACATATATATATATCAACATCGAATAACAAACATTGCATAACAAGCAAACAGAGACGCTTGAAATAACAAATACTAAACTTCATATACATAAGAGCTACGTATATGTACATGTTTGTTGTTAACTTCACCCTCTAAAACGTTTTAGATGATCGTGAATCAGTTATGAAAAGTGGTCTACAATCACTTACCGGAGAAAAGTGTATTTACCCAGTAGTCGTTGTATTCGCTGCAACAAAACACAAGAACAATCATTATTGCAACAGTAAATAATATGACGACCTTGTATGTTTGTTTGTTTGTTTGTTTTTAGACTTATCATATCAGTAAGTTGATATACTTTGGTGGGTCTCACGCTCCAGCTTACAGAAAAATACGGCATATGAGGAAAAGGTTACGATTTTCCCAACGACCGTTGCTTGGAGCATAGTTTGCGTTAAAGGCTATATATATATATATGGCCTCCTTCGGTCAATATTTACCAAGGTAAAATCCTAATTGCTATCAGCCCTACAGCTACGACTGTGGCTAAACAGTCCTATACGAGAATGACAGTCTCTGCGACACAGGGCACATCTGTAAGCTGACTCAGGTCTGTTGCAGAGTTCTTTTCCCAGGATCCGATTTTCTTCTGCCATGCGCATCAGTCTGGTTACTCCTGACTTTAGCTGCCTGGACAGTGTGCATATTCAGCTGGATCGGTCACTTAAAGGCTAGTGTCGGTTCGGTTTAGTGCGCAGATACCAAGAGTAGGATAAACTCACCACCAGCTGGGTAGGTTGGTAGATGCTGTTGCTATGATAGCTGATATCAACAGCAGGGTAAACATGTTGTACAGGTAGATCTGTAAATACACAAATACACACGAGACTGTCGTCTCAAAATCAACCTCAAGCTTCAAGAGCAGTGTAAGGATATAGGGTCATCGATGAACACGTTTGCGTAATATTACAACCAGACAAAGCTGGTTTAGACAAGCCAAGCGCACCCTACAAATAAAGCTAATGAGATATATTCTTCAAGTAGAGAGGGTCGGCTCCGGCTGTTTTTTTTTCGTGTTTTAGTTGTTTCACTTTTCAGGCAGCTCTATTTTGTCCCGCTTTCTTTGTGTCCGACGGAGGAAAGCATAGAAATGAGATAGAAAGCCTGACAAAAACACGTAAATAACGAAAACAAAACACAGTCGGAGCCGAACCCAGGAGTATACAGCCCCAACAGCCGTCAACTTTCAGTGTACATACGTCAAAGAAATCGTCTGGCACACCTCACCTCACCTAGTCCCATCCTCATCAGGAGGGTGGGGGACCATGGTCGCCTCTAGCACACCAAAAGAAGTTTATCATAGAACAACAAGAAGCAGGCAATACCGAAGCCAGTTAAAGGAGTGCATAACGTTACCTGCTGTTGATGGCTGTCCGACTTCCAGCACTTTTGTCTCCAGTCGTGTCAACCGTATGGTTCGAGGAGGTAGGTAGTCGGTAACAAGTTAATTGCAGAATTGGTTGAAATTACAGGTATCGTATCGTCATGAATGATTTAAGAACTGTGATGGGACCAGCAGTAAGATGGAACCAGCATTTTGTAGCTGCATGGTAGACAGTGTTTTCTGACGTAGTTTTATACAGTTTACATTGCACATAATTAGTCTTTCTCAACTTTTTTTTGTTGGAAGTTTGTTTAAACATGATTTACTTGTATAGTCACAGCAATTGCAAATGCCAATGGAGACGTCCCTTCAGAGAGAGAGAGAGAGCGAAAGAGAGAGCGATAGAGAGAGCGATAGACAGAGAGACAGAGACAGACACACAGAGAGAGAGAGAGAGAAATTAGAACCAGTTGAGTCACAGGGACATCCCAACGGCTGCACGCATCTGTGGAAACGCTGAATGTATTTTTACGGCAACATTGGGATCTTGATTACAAGAAAAAAGGCCATAATTTTACCCCCAACATAACATAATTCCGTTGCATCAAGAAAGGCGTGCAATTGTCCCATCAAAGGGCAGGTCACCAGGGAGTCGGTACCATTACGCCTTCACCCTGAAATACCTTGTCACACGAACAACGTCTGAAAATTGGGGGTTTGAGTCGCATTTTTGTGCTGTCACATGCCGTATCCAATATTTTTAATGATAACTTGAAACTTCATCTGTGTTGGTATAGGTAATTCTGGGTCAAAGCGGAACTGTCATTGTTGTAAGCTTAGAGTAGTTGCTATAGTGAAAAATGCAGTTAGTATGGTATCCATATATCCTCCCCCACACCACCACCCCTCCAAAAAAGGGTAGTGAACCAGCCCTGGTTCTGGGACTTGGTGGGCAGCAGTAGGTCAGACAGAGAGTCTGGATAAGGGCTCCAGAGGGGGTGGCAGGAAAGTTCAAGGGAGAGAAAACTTGGACAGGCCAACATTTTCGACTGTCCAACTCCAAACAACCACGGTTAGAGCCTACACCCGCACCTGAACTATTTGACAACTTGAGTAACATGTGCTCTTCAAAAATGAAAAAAAAAAGACAAAAACAATGATGAACTGGTGAAAAGTTGACAATGTTTATTGCATTTCAGTCAGAACAGAACAATCTTGTGCCTTTTGCCCTCAGTCTCACAAGACAATCTCATATTTATCAAGATGGCCATAATTTCAATGCCATATTAGTTTTCAATTGTATCTTTTCCAGTGATAAATTTTCTGCTTTGTGGTAGGATTTACCTGTCTTTGGTCACAAAGAAGTTTATACCTAGTGTAAGTGTAAGTGTAATATTACAGGAAGTACAGTTGAAGTTACTTGTGACAAAAGATGCATATTCAATAAATAAATAAAAACAAATAATTGATATCTCTTCTTCTTTGTTTTTGAGGCTACCAACTTCAATGTGTTGAAGATTTTGTACCCTATAATAATAAGATAATCTGACTTTATATATTCACTTGAAAGTACGGTCTGTACTAGTAGACATGTAGCAAGGCCCCATGGCCTAAGAAATGTGAATTATATATATTGTACCCTATATACCAACTGTAAGGTTTGATCCACACGAACCAGGATGGACCCCCTACTCTTTTTGAGTGTGGCGGGTTCTTAAGCGTGCTCAAGATTTGTCTCTCCTCAAACACGGGACCTCTGTTTAACACCCTGTCCAAGGGACATCCCTAACTGAAGCTAGGTACTCATTTTCACCTGAGTGTAGCGAGAAAATTTGTGTAAAGTGCCAAGTTTCCTAAGGGCATTGCAGTATTCGAACCCAGGACCTCCCCGCTATACGCGCTAGCCTCCACCTGGCCATCCTATGGGGGTTCGGGGATAGTAGAATTCTGAAAAAAAAAAAAAATCAGGAAATCGGCCAGGGGAATCAGTCAACACTAAGGTTAATGTGCCCCCTCCGGCTGCATGGCCGGCAGCTCATCTGGTAGCAAAACTCCCTTTGCAAATCATTCTCCCTATAACATCTGGCGTTGTCAGTCTCATAGAAACTACTCCCCACCATGACTCAAAATGCTACATAAGTGGAGTAAGAAAATTTGTGTTTAGTGCAACCCAAGTGTTAGTGTTTCCCAAGGGCACAACATTGGTGACATTGTAGGATTCGAACCCAGGACCTCCGCACCATGGCTCACAATGCTACAGTTGGGAGTGTCATCTCACTACATGTCATCTCCAAACAACAGAACAAGTCCTGGAGGGCGAAGAGTTCCTGCACCCTCTCAAACCAGCGGTCAATCTGTTTGCTGAAGTCTTGCTTTACATTCTTAGGAACACTGAATGAGTACAGTTTGTGCTTGTGATGATTTCTTTGTTCTGGACAGTTGCTTACGGATTTCTCACCCAAAGGCGGTGCTGTATTCAAGTCCAAACACGCATAAACGTTATAAACTAGCAATGGTACCATAGACAGGCACGTGTCATGCTGTGTGGGGTCATACCAATACAGGACGGGGTACCCCACAAGGAGTCCGAACAGAGTGGAAATATTCCAATTTTCTTGGAGTGCAATATCGCTCTGCAGTACCGACATTTTCCGCATGGTGGCAATGCACTTCGCCACATCCCGTGCACAGTCCCGCACAGTCTGGGTGCAGAATCCCGTCGCTGGTTTTGGTTCTGGTAGCCCGAGGGTCACGTCCACCACGAATCTGTCCCAGTCAGACTGCACGGACTGTAAATGCGTCACGCTGGCGTCTGCATTGAGCACCAACACGTCAGAACCCACCGTCAGAACGGCAAGTCTGTGCTGTACCAGTTCCGAACGTAGCAACTCCTCGGTAAAAACTGTCATTTTCGAGCAACCCAAGCCGCCATAATCAACCAGGAACGCAGGTTTTAAACCTCTGTCCACGGATAAAACGTCACACATCAAATCTGCCGCGTATTTAGCCGACTTCTTGCCGAAAACGTTGCACAAAACTTGCCGCCAACGGGTGAGAAGAGAAGGTTCGGCGGCCATCTTGGTTCGACCTCATTTGACCTCTCTACCCATAGTTCCGTGGCGTCCGTCACTATGGTAACACAGGTGAAGCTATCGATACGGCCACACAACACAACACCTGTTCACTAGTACCCTCGGCAAGTGGCCTGTAGTTTACACAAGTGTATTTGCCGGACCGGCTCTAATACTTCGACAAAATGGTGCGCGAACTGAACATGGACACTCAGCGCCAGAACTTCTGGAAGGAGTCCATCAAAAAGGAGGCTTACGTGCGTCTCCACTGGCTGGAGAAATACAGCAAGGACTTCAACCGGGCCAGGAGCTCGCTCAACCGACCTCGCCGGGAGGTGGCCGCGCCTGAAGCAACCAAGAGCCAGAGTGCTCTACCCGCTATTACCAAACGTCAGGTTCCCTGGTACGGTAAAAAGAAGGAGAAGGCGTCCGACTTTCTGCTGGAGAAGGCGAGCGACCCGAACGCCTTGCTGGTAGAGATGCGGCCGGTGTCCACACACACACGGAAACTGTTGTATGACGGGTTCAGCAAGGAGGGCACTGGGAGGTGAGACCTTTAAGACCTTTGATTTTGTCTTTTGCACACAGATCAATCTTGTATTTTCCTTGGCGTCTTTACCTTTATTTCCCCATGTTTTATTTGTCCAAATCACACCATAACGGTTACACACTGCCACCGCTGCAATAGGTGATAAGCAGTAGAAGACTTAATCATATCTGTTCAAGTCATACCTGTTCTTTACGGAATTCGATCTTCGTCGCCGCAAAATGCGGACCACCACCGTCTGCCACTCTCTTATTTCCAGTCCCTACCTTCTGGATCCCTCACAGGCGTACCCTAACTCCACTCAAGTCCCACAGAACTGTTAAAGCTCTTCCAGGTCTTTTGTTGCCCTCCCATCTTTCTGTTTTACTCTAACGGGAATTCTACATGGTTCCCCAAAAAAAGTAACGATGTCGTACTTAAGTACTTGAAGTAATCGCCATCATCAAAATACTAGTACCCCCTTTCCAAAGGTAAAATACGAAATATAAAGGCGTGGTTGGGCGTGATAAAGAAAAGGCTGAAGTGGGAATCAAATCAGCTGGTTAAAGTTTAACATTGATGATACATTATTGATGATAAGTTACAGAATGAAATGACAGGATTCAATTGATCTTCAGCACAACACAACCAGCAGGGTTTTATGTCGCAAACTTCATGATGATGGTGATGAAGGGTAACAAGTTTTCCGGAGGGTAAAAAGAATGTGATCCAATCCCACCTTCATTTAAACGTTCTTTCACGTTGTTCCCACGGTTATATAAACACCAGTGCCACTAAGCCTCGTGGTCGGCGTCTAATGATTTTTTTTTTTGTTGCCGTGATTAGGCCACACTGGCTTGATTGCTTGGATAACATCTGTTTCTCTCGTTTCCTCCCAAAAATTGAAACCATACTCCAACTCCAAGTGATACAAAGAAACTACAACATGAGAAAATGCAATTAAAAAAACACTGGAAGACAGATACTAATGCCATAGAACGCCCCTTTTGCTACGTGAACACAAATTCAGTAGAGTAAACTTACACCTTGTCAAACATAAAGAATGTGTTGTTTGGTAAACAATGTTCTGCGTTTTCAATCATTTGTCCAACGTTCCTGACCACTTAGACTTCATACTAAATGAAGCTGCCATGTATTAATTAATTATCATACACTGGGAACGTAACAGTACGTCGACGGAAGTCGTCATTTTTTTATTGAATTGTAACAAAATAATACAATGGCCAGCCCTGGCAGCAACACTGATTTGGATGCATGGAACGAAGTGATACAGGAAAGAAACTAGATCTGTGCTACTTCGTTTGGCAACTTCTGCAACAATGGATTGGAAGTAAGCGTCTGGTATCAAAATCAGGATAATACCCCGTACATAGTTGTTTTGTCCAATGACAAATCCGATGAAATGTTGCCAAACATCTCTCATAGACCTCCTGTGCATGTCGCTTTATACAAATGTACAGTGAAGTCTTGTTTTCTAAAGAACATGTCGATGGAACTGTGGATTGGGTGTTGATTTCTATAGCTTTGTACGACCTTCGCACGCAACGTGTCCGCTGGAATTTAGGATTTTACTCAAACCAGTGTACATATTAGTGTATATATTAGACAAATCTGACAACAAAACAAATGGAAGAATCAAGAGAAAAGGAAAAGAAAGCGCAAAACGCAAGCATCAAAGACAAAATAGACCATGAAACCCTGACGTAACTTTTGTCTTCGCTGTTTTTCAAAAGTTTCCGTTGTATTTCGCTATCAAGTCGGACCCGTCAGTTATGTCAAGAATGAAAATACCAGGTTGGACGCTTCGTTGATCAAAGCTTGAAACTCCCCGCAAAAACAAAACCTGTCCGGTATGGGATCGACACGCGTCACGGTAACTTACTGTGACCGAAAAGGTGCGGTCAGCCTTTTTACCGGAAAACACAGTTAAACACCGGAAAACACACGAAGAAGTGTATAATCTACTGAAATACAGTATGTTTTGATGAGTAAACATGACGGGTCGCTATGTTTTGCCACAGAATAATCTACATATGGCCCTGGAATGAAGAAATCGTCAGAAAATGCATAAGACTACACCCGGCGGACTGGACGTGCTGATTGTGCAAAATTATGTAAGATGTAACGTTGACGGCTAGAAGAAGCAGAAAACAGATTCTTATCACAATCCGAGTAGATTCAGATATATTATATTTATGCCAATATATAACGGATTTTTGCACTGAAGTTCGGTAGATGTCAGCTGTCTTGTTGTGAAAGTATCAGACCCCGCTAAACAAACATGTATTCTGCAATGAAAACAAACATGGCCGCCGGGTGGCGGCGGTCCGGCCCGTCGTCTCATGCATTTTCTGACGATTTCTTCATTCCAGGGCCATATGTAGATTATTCTGTGGCAAAACATAGCGACCTGTCATGTTTACTCATCAAAACATACTGTATTTCAGTAGATTATACACTTCTTCATGTGTTTTCCGGTGTTTAACTGTGTTTTCCTCTGTTTTCCGGTAAAAAGCCTGACCCGAAAAGGTGGCCTCCTTCCGCGGTAGACTTCAGGAGCGCCGGCATTCATATTTTTTTTGCGGGGAGCACTGATTCGCGATTTTCAACATGAGCCCTGGCAGCCAGGGTCTCTATCAAATACCGCTTTAAGATCGTTTTTCAGAGAACCTGGTAGATGTGAAAAACTGCGAGCCTCGAAGTCTGCCAAGTCATATCTGGTCATGGTTGCTCAAGCGTTTCTCATCCCCAAGCAGATGTTAGGTTGGAAGATTTGACAGCCATGCTTTTTGATTGTCTTTCTTTTGCTGTCAGCTAAGGCTGGAATGTCAGAAAAAGTTGAACAATTACGATCCTCTTGTACATCTCTTGTCTCTGTAGACTTTTACTTTAGTTATCTAACTCCATGCATTTAACATTGTAGCCCATGTTGGGCAAGGATATGCAATAGACATTATTTTGATTGTCTAGCTTGAAAGTTCATTTATGTTGATGAAAGTCATTTTGAATAAATTAAACCGTGATTTCCAACAAAAGAAAGTGGACTTTGGGCTTCAGAAAAATCATTCGCAGAACCAGAACCACTATCTTCTGGAGTTGCGTGGCTTTAACATCCCCTGACTCGTGAGCTAAAAAAGTGTCATTATTTTGCCTTCCAAAGTGTCTAACGTGACCTGATATGTCTGCACAGGTACCAGTACTTGTCAGTGCGGAAGCTGCAGAGACCCGAAGACAAGTATGAGTACCCGCTGACCAGCGCCTGGGAGTACGGCTGGAAGCTGAACGAGGTCGTCTCCGAGATGAAGGCCCCTCAGTTTGGCCGGAGCCGGATCGTGCAGGACACCTTCTATCGCAACAAAGGCATCATTCCTCTGGGCGACATCGCCACTGTACATGTGTAAATAGAGTCATTTTTCCTGACAGGAAAGTTTGTCGAGTACGTCACATTGAGGCTCAAGTTTAAGCTGTATCACACATCAGGGTATGTATGTGTAGTGACAGGAATTGTGGGTGATATGTCAAAGGTCAAGGCCCCTGAGACATGAACAAATCACATCTGGACATTGTTATGTGAATCAAACGCATCGTCTTACTGTATGTGTATAGGTGCGTATGAAATCGTACTCGAATGCTTCCATCAGTTGACATGTTGAATTAAAACAAGACGAGAACTGTTTTACAAGTGAGGCGCCTTACCCTTTGACCTTTTACTCACAATTCCTGTAACCGCGCATACTCAGAACTGTGATCATGCTTATTGTTGTTCGGTTTGGTTGTGAATAACACGTTGTCAGCACTGGTTTGAGTGAACATAAAGTCACAAGTCAGCAATTGTAAAAAAAATTCATCTAGGCAGATATGTTAGGAGTGAAAACATCATGTATATAATTTTTGTAGTGAACTCTACAGGTGAATTCTCGGTGACAGCTAGAATCAAGTGTTCCAGATTTGAGCAATGAGCGGCTGTATGACCCTGTCTAAGTAACCATTTATAATCTTTCATTTCGCATGTCAAAGTCCAATTTTGTAGGACTCGTGCCAATAACTTTGCGATGCTGCACAATAACAGACGTTTTGTTTATAATAATATACTCATGTTGTATATCATCATGCAAATGTATGGAGAGAGTTGTCCGACATGGTTACATGTACACATCACATTGCATGAACATTTGTAATAAATGTACTTATGATGTTGCCATGCTTCCAGTATGTACATGCAACAGAATGGGAATAAAGTCGAAACAGAAGAACATACTATGTAACAGAGTGTCCCTGTTGAAGTCTATGGAGTAATTCTTGGTGCAATGAAATGCACAATTTCCGTGCCACTGTCACAAACTTCTGCATACCAAGCATACAAACTTGCCAGAAGGTTGGAAGGAAAGAGAATTGTTCTGGTTGTGCAAGAAGGAATTTCCATCCTATGACCCACCAAAACAATGAAACTACTAGTATTCGCAAGAAAAATCAGACTTGTATGTGTCACAAACCTCAACAATATTGAACAGCTTTTATTCCTTTTTGTGCATCCATGGAAAATGGAGAGTGGGGGAGGGGAAATATTACACGAAAAACATTACTCTTCAAGCAGAGGTTAGGCTTTGGATGGTTTCGGACACTTTTAAGCGTTTCTGTTGCACGTTCTATTTTGTCGGTTTTTCTTTATGGCTTGGCAACATTAAGAAAAAACAGCCAAAATAGAATTAAAGCTTGACGAAACACGTCAAAACCAGGCAAAGCTTAACCTCTCCTTTGTGAGCAAAAATACAGTGTTCTACTGACAATAGCCATTAGTCACTCTACAGTCAACTTTTGTATAAAAGGCACATTTTCACGTTGGAACTTCAGTTTACAATATGACAGGACTCACAACTTTCAATGAACAACTTTGGTTTTAGATATGTATGGGTGTGTATAACATCAACTCTTATGGTTCCATGTACATTGAAAAAACAGTCGCTGCCTTCATATACCCCTACTCCACTAGGACGGCAGCCACACTGCAACCGTCCTGCAAGGAGCAATTTGACAAGTGCTGAAGGAATTTTTTGTGGATAAAAAAAAATTTGCTTTGCTGTCTTTTCGGTCATATTTTTTTACATTTTGCAAGTACGAACTCAGGGATCAAACAAATTGAATTTAGATGAATTTAGATTAATTTTCCTTAAATCTGTCATTTTAAGCCTACGAAAATAGATCTTCCTCAACATTCAGATATCTTACAGTTCAGATATCTTGCATGGATGAGGTGAAAGCAAACTCCTGTCCTAAGCCGGAGGGACAGGTCTTTGAGATGGAGACAGCACTGGAGGAGACATTAACAACATTGGTCAAAAAAATGAAAGTTTCCCTAAGTCAAAATTTTACCTTAAAATACATATGCTGAAAACGAACCGTTTCGGGATCAAAAACCCGAGTGTGAAAACTTGCACTCTTCCCTGGTACTGTACTTATATTTCTACAATTCAGAATGAGGAACGTATTTGGGTTTTAGCGTTTCTATGAGTTTTATAAAGTCACTTTTCTCGGCACAGCCCTTGCATTCCTCTCCCCAGTCGTTCAGGATCTTCTTCAGCTCTTTCACCCTCAGCTTCTTCAGGTCCACTGTTTTCCAGTCAATACTTTTCTCTGGAAAATTGACAAAAATGCAAACATATTGTGAACACTTTGTACGTAAATATGAAGGCTGTATTGCACAATCTCTTGGTTATCATGGAAGCTCATCTGTGTTGGTAGTAATCATATTACAATGCTAAACTTTCTTCCAACACAAAGGTATACAAGGATAAAATTTTCAACGACCACTGTCGCCTTCTTCAGGATCAATACTGATGACCAATCACTTCAGAACGTAAACTCACGAGAAACTCTTGCTGTCAAGGGCTGGTTGGCCCCTTCCTCCAAGGAGAACAGTAAATTATTATCGATCCAGTATAGCTCACTGAAGAGCTATTCTGGTTAGCTGGTCTTGACAGAGAAGACAGATGCTATGCACAGTATTACAGGTTCATTGCACCGGGGAAATCTCCTAGTTATTTTCAACAGGTGCAATGAACAGTGGACCATTAAGTGAGGGGATAACAGTAATGAAACTTACCATATTTCAGGTCACATATCTGAGCATCCTTGCTTTTGAGGGCATGACAGACTTTGTTGACAGGCTTCCTCCAGGACATGGGTTTGGTCACCTCATTCACAATCCCTGTGGCAGCATCTTCAGTTGCTCCAATGTAGTAGCACTGGGAGAAAAGAACAAATAGTTCATCATGGTATACAGAGTTTTACAACAAGTCAAAAGGACTTATCTTAAGAACTAAGGGACTAAAAGGTAGGTAAAGGTAGTGCCTGAGACTGTAGGGGCAGTGTGATGCTATCCACTGTGGCTAGGGCATGGCATCGGAAGGTGGAGCATTGGAAGGTAGAACATTGAAAGGAAGCCTGTGTGATACAACTTTAGAACCCGTATCAAACTTTTACATCCCCAACCAAAGACGGGTACTCATTTTTTCAACAACAACCTACCAACCCAAACCCATGAACACCCAGAGCACAAAATATCACTGCAGTGTCATAACAAGCTGCTAGGGGGCCCAAAATGTCATCATTTTGAGGTGTCATCAAGACCTAATGATATTACATTACCCATATATATACATGTACCAAGTATAAAGATGATCCATCAAGGCCTTCTCAAGTTAACCATTTTGACACACACACACGCACACACACACACACACACACACACACACAAGCAGATGAAAACATAACTTCCTTGGTGAAGGTAAAAATTCACTCACAAAGCGGTTCTCTTTGCCTTTAGCAGTTTTACAAGCTTTCCTGAGATGTTTCTCAATCTTGTCCATGTTGCTGGCATCCTCCTCAGGGATGCTATCAGACAACCTCGTCAAGAACTTGATGCAAACTGAAAAAAAAATGTTCAAAAGTTCTGAATAAATAACAAAAGCAATGTTGATAAGAAGGTTTGACATCTAGAAAATAGGATATGCAACATAACAGTGAGTTACTCAAGCATTTCAGACACTCAAAAATGTCACAGATGCCAGTCACAGACAAAAGACAGCAAATGCTGTCTGAAAGGTCTGTCAGACTATGGCAACTTTGTCAGTTTGTGCAGCAAAAGCAACCATATGTTATGAAGCATTGTCAGGTCAAAGCTTCAAATAAGTTAACATCAATGTTCAAAGTTCTAATTTGATGTGAAGAATTTTAAAATTGAAGGAATTTTCTTAAAAGACAAGAAAAGCTTTTCAAATTTTCAGGAACCTTTTCGTTGGACATTATGATAATGGTTGTTTATCACACGTTGTTATTTGACTGTAACATACTTTGGCTATAACGTTACACCTAGACTAATATTTGATACACAATACATATTACAAAAGGTTAACTGTCTTGAATATTGATACAATAAGGTTCAGTAATATGGTAATTTTACTGCCAGTCAACTCGTAGTTTTCTTTCTATACTTATACCTCAATATTTCAAGTACTTTTCTGGCATACTGTAGTTTCATACAACATTCTTGCTCAAGTTGCTGTAGATAACTGAGCAGATATTACATAAGGTCCATTTGCTTTGTCACTACTGTTAATCTCCAAACAATTGTAGACTTGCTTTAACCGTTTTTGTGCCTTTCTAAAAACATTTTAGTGGTCTGTCGTCTCCTCTCTTTAGATTAACGAATAGATCAAAACGGAGACTTACAAAATGCCGAAAAAAACACCGGTATGAAACAAGCCGGTGTCTAACATCTGCTTGGAGAAGGATTATTGTGACCTACAAAACCCTACCTTCGCAGTCATCGTCTGATTTCGCCTTCGCCTGAGCTCTTCCAGCGAGTAAGCTGAAAACAGCGAAGGAGACACAGACACAGAGTACGGATACGTTCATGTTTTCGGTCTAAATGTCCGTCGTGACAGTCAAAAACGTGGACTTTCAGGAAGTATCATCTCTGAGTCCAGCTGGCGGGTTCTGATAGGTCGAGACAAATAGTTCCGGGGCAAAGGTTAGCGTCTAAATTCTGATTGGCCGAACGGAATCTCTACAGGGCAAAGGTTAAAAGGTTAATCATGTCACATATTGCTTCCGGGTTGACTCACACATGCTCACCAGTCCGCAAGTTTTTGGAAAGTGAACGCCGGTTTTACAGTTTGTAGTTTGTTTTGAGTAGTTAACTCCTAAATACTGTACAGAAGTCACTGCAGCAAAGATGGCCGCTTCCATCGGGATCTCCTTCGGCGCAACTTCGGCTTGTCTGGCCACACAAAAGGTAACGTTGCGAAGTGATGGAAGGGGGAGTGGGGTAAAAGTTAGACTTACTAGTTACTTGTAGTAGATAGGCAAAACTAAGAAGGCCGGGGATGTTCCTTTCAATGAAAATTAGTTAGGCATTATTTATAGCACCATTTCGTCAATAAGAATTTCTGGGCACTCTTAATCAAGTCTTGAATTTCCTATAATTTTTGACAGGATGTTCCTGTCAACAAGGTATATTGGGTACTATTGACAGGATGTTCCTTTGATAATCTCGTGAATAACACCTCATGATCCTATCAACCCTTAACCTAACCCTGAAGATAATCCTATAAAATGGTGCAATAGTTATCATGCTAGCATCCCTAGATACAGCATTTCACAAGGCTCAGAATGGCTGAGCACTCATTGGCGATAGGTCAAACTCAAAGGTTGTAGATAGTTGATTAGACTGAGATGGGGGTTGCTACCAACTATCTACAACCTTTGACCTATCGCCCCCAAATCTTGCAACTTTCATTGAGCCGAGACGGGTGTCGCTACCAACTGCCTAAACATTCCACTGCAAGAAACATTTTCTTTGGATGGAACAACAGGACTTGCCTCGCACAGTCAGTTATGAACAAAGCACAGGTAGTTTGTTCCTTAGATAAATGTATCATGAATCCTGTTGTAAAAGCACAACTTTTTCAGAAACAACTTCTCTTGTCTCGTTCACACAGGATGGCAAGGCGGATGTGGTAGCAAATGAAGACGGACAGCGTGTGACTCCTGCCATGGTTGCCAACACAGACACGGAAATGGTATGTAGGAAAATGCATGTAAAAGATCGTGTACATGGGGGTGACCCTCACGGCCAGACATGGTTCTCTATGGGGGCTTTGAGGCACACGGTAATTCAACTATCAGTTTCCGGGTCACATTTTCAGGGCATTTAGCAACAAAAAGCAGCAAAGGGGTTATGAACAAATAAAAGTTTAATACTAATAAAGGTCTTAATTCATTCATTCATTAATAACAAGTTATCCTGGTACCAGACGATATCCAGGGGCGGCAGGCTGTTTCTTCGGTGGCTCAATGCAGCCTGCCCGCTAATCCTAACTTAGCGCTCCGGGGAGAGCTCGATAACCTCCTTGGCCCGGGAGTTTAATTTAGTTACCGGCTCTTTTGGGCTTTTACTACTCGGACGCTAATTGTAGATTGGCGGGCAGACTCTCTTGCAAATAAGCACGTACTTCGGCATTTAGGACGAAATATTGTTTTGTGTTAGAACTCAATACGACAATCCCTTGGCGCACTTTCCGTTTTGCTTAATCACACACTTAGAGGCACTATCTAAGGGAGGAAAATTTGTTTTGCGAAAACCGCGTCAGAACATAGACTGATTTTCATGTTTGCACTCTGCAGGTATTATTATCTCCTCCTTAGACCACTACTTATAAATAACCACTTGCTTACAAAAAATATATGTGTTAAAACTGCGCCGCGTGGCCCAGAGAGTGCCTTGAAATCTTTTTTCTTGTTGGAGAGAGGCGCACTATGTGTACAATGTTGCGCCTGAAATTCAAAAAGAAAAATTCGGCACACAGGATATACAATGCTGCGATGGGACAGTTTTCACTTTGGGAAACCATGAAAATTCTTATTTGAAATTAGCTGCGAGCCGACAAGTACTTCAATCAAAGTATACATGCCCGGATTTTCCCTTCAAAAGTAATGTTGTACATTGGGAATGGCACGACGTGAGACAAGCACAAGAGTCTGGTGTGAAAAGAATAAAGTCGTAGATGTTAAATTGTATATATTAAAGATTGATTATAGGCTATCCGAGTTCAAGATACGGTGTCGCCGTATTGATTTAAAGACGGATGCACAGTGTTCTTAGAACCAACAATACATGTATGCACTTTTGCCTCTGGTAGAGTGAGGCCACACCAATTTAATTTCTTGGTTCACGGATTTTTTCATAAAAAATATGGAGCGAGAGGGCGAAATAAAAATAAAAATGAAAATTGTAAAATGGTTGGGGTTAAGGTAACGGCTAATCCAAAACATAAAGAAAAAAAGTTTTCAGCTTGAAAAAAGTACAAAAACTCTTTTTTTGTACAGTAACAGCACCTGTACCCACACTTTAAGGAGCTTATAATATAAAGGCCAATTTGCTACACCAGAAAGTTGGTGAATGGTTTCATTAATGGTGAAAATTTGCTGAGTGGTAATTTTTATTTTTATTTTTTTTCCCAAAAAATAGGAGCGAGCGAATCCGTGAACCAAGAAATTAAATCGGTGTGGCCTGAAGACAAAAGAATGTACTGTACGCTCTATAAGTAAAGGAAGATTAGAGCTGTGATCAGCAGGGATAGACCATCACATAAGCCTAGCTTAGGAACCTATCTATTCACGATTTTCGGAAGGGAATTCACTTCCTGATCATGAGAAGCATTTTAAATTGACAAAATAACAGTCATGTAGTCTCGATCTGCCGAAGCCGTGAATGGTTGGAACGCGCCTGTATATGCCACGAGACTATTCTGTATCCTTCCTGCCAAGTAACTTTCAAATGATACAACTGCGAATGTATTCGTTTCCAATTAATTTCCCGAACACACACTGGTACAGACACAGAAGATTTCTATATGACTGTCAACAGGGATTTGTGGAGGCCCGATAGGTCTTTTCAGCAACACAGTACTGAAATGGGACCCTTAACAGTTTTCAGTTGACTGTATCTTTCAAATGATCTCAAATGATACAAGTTGAAATATCACAATACTCCTTTCCAACGAGCTACGTGAAACTGCAAGAGATATGACGGGTATTTCTTCCAACGATACAGATGAAAACTCATCAGTCGGTGTGAATCAAGGATCTTTTGTCATATGGCTAAAACATTCGTTGTAGAGTCTTTTGGGTGAAATAGACTCAAATGTTCTGTGTAAAGGGTGCATATTTGTTGTAATATAGCTTAATGGTTTAGTAACACCATCTGACTGTGAACCAATGAATATAACAGTTCGCATTTTCGGTAAAAGAGAACACGTAGGCATCGTGAAACCTTCCAATCACGTCGTTGAAATATTACTATAATTCACTTGGTGAAACGCGCGTGTTCCTTAAGTATAACTAAGACTATTGCAAGCGTTTTGAAGGTTGTCGCATGTCTCCAGTGTTAATGACGAAAAAAACGCCGCGTGCACAGTTTGCGATAATATAAATTTTAGATTGATTAAAGGTTTGGTAATACCTGATGATCAACGGCCTGTTTTACTTCGGATAAAAGAAATTGTTCTTCAAACAACGGAGAGTATTACCCACAAAGTAGTACGCCTTACCAGAATAATGCGACCATATGAAACTGCTAACTTATCACTTTGTAAAGGTTCATTCTTTCCCGCTCACTATATTATGATGACTGTATCTTTCTCAGGATACAGGAATGGATTTGACAGGGGGAGTGAGACTTTCCTCCGCACTTGTCCAAGATTCATCAATGGTACTCTTTCAAAACGATGTGTATAAAAACGTTTTGTGTAAAACACAAGTCTTTCAGAGTCATAACTTACACTACAAAGGTTGAAAGTTCGCGTCTCTCCTATGGCCAGGAAGAAAAACGGTCACTCGCAGAGTGACTCTCTCCAATGATATTAGTTAAAGGTTTGGTATAACCCCTGGTCTGTTTGATTTTTCCGAAAAGAATTGCTCCCAAAGCAGTTAGCCTTCCCACGATTCCCACAATGATACATACTAAGTGGTGCGATAATAGTGAAGAGTGAAACTATCTAATGATGCCGGGAGGGATGTGAGAGTGTCGTACATATAATTAAAGGTAAAGCAGGTCTGTACTCGTGTACTCGGACTAGGTACCAGGTAAACCAGATGAGGTACATTACATGTCAGATATAGTTTCCTTCAAAAGTGAGGGAAGAGAAATTCCAGGTAAGACATGTGTTTGTTTTCTTTGAAGATTGATCATAAGAGATCTTGTAAGGTACATTACAGGTAAGACAAGTGTGCTTTCTTTAAAGATTGACCATAAGACACCAGGTAATGTACATTACAGGTAATACAAGTGTGTTTTCTTGAAAGATCTACCATAAGGCACCAGGTAAGGTACATTACAGGTGAGACAAGTGTGTTTTCTTTAAAGATTGACCATAAGGCACCAGGTAAGGTACATTACAGGTAAGACAAGTGTGTTTTCTTTGAAGATTGACCAAAAGACACCAGGTAAGGTATAAACAGAAATGATAGGTGTGTTTTCCTTGAAGATCGACCATAAGACACCAGGTACATTAAGATTAGACAAGTGTGTTTCATTTGAAGATTGACCATAAGACACAAGGTAAAAACTTTTCAGGTGAGACAGGTGTGTTCTATTCGAAAATTGACCGCAGGACACCAGGTAAGGTACATTACAGGTAGGAAAGGTGTGTTCTCTTTGAAGATTGACCATAAGGCACATGAAAAGGTACATTGCAGGTAATACAAGTGTGTTTCATTTAAAGATTGACCATTAGGCACCAGGTAAGGTACATTACAGGTAAGAAAGGTGTGTTTCATTTGAAGATTGGTCATATGACACAAGGTAAGGAAATTTTTCAGGTAAGACAGGTGTGTTATTTTCATATCTCTTCTGTAGGTAAAGAAAACACACCTGTCTTGCCTCTAATGTACCTCGTCTGGTCATACCTGGCCTGTAGTCAACGAAAACACACCTGTCTTACCTGTAATGTACCTCATCTGGTCTTACCTGGTCATTATTCAAAGAAAACACACCTGTCTTACCTGTAATGTACCTCATCTGGTCATAAGTCAAAGACAACATACCTGTCTTACCTGTAATGTACCTCATCTGATCTTACCTGGTCTGTTGTCAAAGAAAACACACCTCTCTTACCTGTAATGTACCTCATCTGGTCTTACCTGGTCATTATTCAAAGAAAACACACCTGTCTCACCTGTAATGTACCTCATCTGGTCTTACCTGGCATGTATTCAAGAAAACACACCTGTCTTACTTGTAATGTACCTCATCTGGTCATACCTGATCATAAGTTAAAGAAAACACACCTGTCTTACCTCTAATATACATAAACTGGTCTTACTTGGCCTGTAGTCAAAGTAAACACACCTGTCTCACCTGTAATGTACCTCATCTGGTCATACCTGGTCATAAGTGAAAGACAACCCACCTGCCTTACCTGTAATGTATCTCATCTGGTCATAAGTCAAAGACAACACACCTGTCTTACATGTAATGTACCTCATCTGATCTTACCTGGTCTGTTGTCAAAGAAAACACACCTCTCTTACCTGTAATGTACCTCGTCTGGTCAACCCTGGCATGTATTAAAAGAAAACATACCATTCTTACCTGTAAAATACCTCATCTAGTCATAGACTAGTAGTCACAAGTTAAAGAAAACACACCTGTCTTACCTGTAATGTACCTCATCTGGTCTTACTTGGCCTGTAGTCAAAGAAAACACACCTGTCTTACCTGTAATGTACCTCATCTGGTCATACCTGGCCTGTAGTCAAATGCAACACACCTGTCTTACCTTCAAAGTACTAGTATTCAACAATGGTATTACCTTGTTCATATCCAATGACTACACAACTACGTGCGGGTATTTCCAGTTGATGCCATACCCAGTCAATACAGAGCCATGTGCAAGTTATATATAGAAAAACTGCCAAAATAATGTGTAAGAGTAGAGCTTTATGTCTGTATTACTGGTAACATCTTTTGAACGCTGTTCCGTCAACTCAAACTGCGAAGTCAAATGCGTGACCGGAAGTGAAAATATGGGGCTCGCGAAAACCCCATATAGAGCCGTGATGGTACTTCCTGTATTCGGGTTCGGAAACAGATCCTCAAACCCTGAAATGTGTTCAAGTTTTGACGCCAGAAATTCCGTTTTCACGAAGTGATCTTCACGAGGTCTTCAAACTTGTCGGGAAGAAGACCTTAACTCCAGATAAATCATCAAGAGATCCTCACGACGTTTTAAAACTTGGCTGGAATACGGTGATAGTCTTATATATAATATGGCCGGCCGTGAGGGTCGCTCCCATGTGCAAATTTTTGCATGTAAATTATGTAATGCTAGTTCACCTTTTTCAGGCGGCTCACCTATGATAGCCGTATTTAAAGAAGAGTACATGCGCATTGTATTTAGGAATATTAGGTCAATGGATGCTGATTCCAATTTGCAATATTTTCAATGTTGATAGTCAGCACGAAATACAATGTATTCTGTTAGAGATTACAGTATGTAGTCTGTAATGTATTCTGTTAGCAGATATAGGTTACCCTGTGGATAAAGGTGAACTAGTATTACCAAAAATTGGTAATAAGAGCTCTGACTGATCTGGTACTGTTTTTCATTTGAATCAGATGACATTTCATGACAATGTATACAGTTCTAGATTGGATTAAGTCTTGGAACTGAAAATTTACATTTCTCTTCCCCTTGTAGGTTGTCGGCTTAGCAGCTAAACAAGGTTGGATCAGAAATGCTGCCAACACCATAACCAAAGTGAAACAAATTCTGGGGAAAAAGTGAGCTACATTTTCTACAAATATGAACAATGTCATGATAAGAACTATATAAGTAGTGTTGGTTCTCTGATTTGCCACTATATATCTGAGTCATCAATCTGTATACCGGTACTATTATGGTTTACCTGTTTTATTAGACTTAATATAGACTTAATTTGTGGCAGGGTGTTTAGCCCAGAACCAGACTCCAGAGGCCAAGGGTTTGAATCCTGACATTCCCTATTGACATTGTGTCATTGGGAAAGGCACTTAACACAACTTTCATCTCTCCGCCAAGGTGTAAAAATGGGTAGCTGACTTCGGTTGGGGAAGTAAAAAGTAGTGGAAGGAGAGGGATGGGCTCAGCCTCCCAATACCATGCCCGAGACACAGTGGATAACAACACACTGCCCTTACATCCTTAAGAAGTCTATGGGACTACCATTACCTTTTCCTGGACTAAATGAAGAGGTTTAAAAGTTTCTAATATTTTGTTTGTTTGCAGGTTTGCTGACCCAGCTGTGGAACATGCTGTGAAGACAAGCTCCTGTAAGGTAGGACCTTATTTTCATTTATCAGAAATATATGTGCAGTTCAAAGACCAACTCGGCAAACCCCTGGTTGATCAACCCTTCAGGAAACCCCACCCTGCCCCTAACCCTGGTCAAGTTGACTGGGATACTCCTAGGTTGGTAGGGCCGAAGCATCTGATGTCCACACAGCCCCTAACTATATGTATAGCTGGAACAACATTGACTGCAAGTCCAGCCTAGTTTGCATTTCCAAAGTGTACAATACCACTTGGCAGAAAGGTTGTCCGGATAGCGTACTCTAGCACTGGCTACTGTAAATTTTGTGCAAATATCAATGTTCAATGAATATCTTTATGATACCGAGGTACAACATTTTCTGATCACATTCAATAATAATGTGATCTACATGTCTTTCCAGATTGTTGAAAAGGACTCCAACCCAATGTATGCCGTGCAGCATAATGGGAAAACCAAGCACTTCTCCCCTACACACATCACTACTGTGATATTTCGCAAACTCATGGGTATGTATGCTGTACATTCTGTCTTGTTTGTTTGTTTGTTTTAGCCTTTATTTTGTGTTTTTATCCTTTAAAAGTTTAAGCTGCCACAATCAGATACAATAATAACTTTATTGCACAGCAATCGTACAAGGTACAAAGTATGGCCTCTACTGGTACATAACTAACCACAGTTCCATAGGGATTATCTACCCAATACAAGATTGTGTAATATGGGAAGTAGTACAGCTACGCATCCTTTGTGCTACGCCCAGTTATAATAACTAGGATAGGGGTATTCCCCAGAAGAAAACAGCTGCACGCTATACCCGGAAGTTAGTGGTGTCAATCTAGTTCACTTGTTTCAGTTCGGAGGTCAGCAATCAAGTCTTGGCACTGAGAGAATTTTATTGGGCTGAAACTCTGAGAGCTCGAAGGTTTAGTAAAGGAGAAAATTCAATGAGTGCATTTTATGCACCTTATTTGCGTAATGACTAAGAAACTCTTTTTCCCCGCACAGATATCGCCCAGTCTAAGGAGATGAGTGGTGGGAAGAATGCTGTTGTTGCTGTTCCGCTGAACTTTGATGAACAGCAAAAAGATGCTGTGAGGTAATAATGCTGAGCATGATGGCTATGTCGATCCATTTAGACTGCTGTGCGTAGTCCAGTGGTATAGAGCCCCTGCCTCTAGAACTAGAAGCCATGAGTTTGATTCTGGCTGTCTTACTCACCTGACATAAACGTTACCAGAAGAGTTGCATTCCTTTAGGACGGGACGTTAAGCTGTGGTCCACAGTTAATTGTGCTTTTGAAAAAAAAGCTTGGGGAATTTCCATGGACATTAGATGTTGCCATGAATAGGGAATATTTTAAGAGGGGTAATCAAGGGCATCTGTTACATTATAGAGGGAACATTCAACATTGTAAACACAGTTATCATTGATATTACTGCTTATTACATTGTGTATAAACTTTATACACAATTTAATAAGCAGTACTATTAATAATAACTCTCCTCTGAACTATCACAAATCTACAGGAAGAAAAACAGCATATGTTACAATGTTATTACTAGTATAAACTAAGCCGTGTAGAATAAATTCTGGTCGTTTTGTTTAGACGAGCTGCAACAGAAGCAGGGTTCCACGTGTTGAGAACCATTCCGGAGCCTGTAGCTGCTGCGTATGCTCACAACATTGGACAGGAAAGCCCCAAGGACAGCAGGTATGTGGTCATGTGTTAAAGTCATAGATTCTGTGCTCAAAGTAATGTCAGAATGGATTGTGGATGTGCATTAGAGGTGTGCATTGGCTTCTCCTAGGCTGGCTACACTGCTTTGCCAGTTTTTGATACTATCTTATGCTACCTTGGTTTAGGGTCTGCTTGGAAATTATTGTTTGATGACAGTTGGGATATTGCAGGATTCCTGAAAATCACTAAATTACTAGTGACTCTGATCCTGTGAATTTCAGATGACAATCTTAACTCATAAGGCCTTGAGCTTGTATACTGAGATTGGCATGTCTACCTCCTACAGAGTATCCCTGGTGTATCGAGTAGGGGGCAGCAGCATCGATGCCAGTCATGTTTGAATCCCTGCAAACTTAAAATCATTTAGTACTACTTGCTTTGATCATCTTTAGACGACAGTATTTCTCTGTAAAGCCTTTAGTGTGTAAATGAGATTGCCATGCTTTCCTCCTACAGAGTTGCGCTGGTGTATCGAGTAGGTGGCAGCAGCATCGATGCCACAGTCCTGGCTGTGAGTTCCGGGATGTACTGAGTGTGTGGATAGTAACTAAGCTTGTCATCCTTACCTCCTACAGAGTTGCGCTGGTGTATCGAGTAGGAGGCAGCAGTATTGACGCCACAGTCCTGGCTGTGAGTGGGGGGATGTACCGAGTGTGTGGATGTGAGTGGGGGGATGTACCGAGTGTGTGGCTGTAAGTAGGGGATGTAGGGAGTGTGTGAATACTAAACTTGCCATGCTTTCCTCCTACAGAGTTGCACTGGTGTATCGAGTAGGAGGCAGCAGTATTGACGCCACAGTCCTGGCTGTGAGTGGGGGGATGTACCGAGTGCTGGCCAGCGTCAGACGGGACCATCTGGGTGGAGACCAGCTCAATAGGATCATAGTGGACTACTTTGTACAGGAATTTAAAAGGTACATCAATCTGTAGACTCACAGTGCACAGTGTGTATGTGCAGTTGTGATGCTAAGCAGAAAATCACACATTTCAGTTAGGCCACAGCAAGTGTGCACCAAGTGACATAAGTGTATTAGACTGTATCACTTCCCAAATTGACAATCACAGTCAAGGCTTCCACCTTGATGCCACTTTTACTATGGAACTAGTTTCACTTCAACTACAGTCATGGCTACACGTTCCTCACTACGGTCACTTTTTCAGTCAAGTACAATCAAGGCTGCCACACTAAATATTTTCCCATTTTGGTACCGTCTCATCATATTGACCATTTTCAGACGGGAAAAAGATTCTGGTGTTTTTTTCTTTTCAAAATCAGGCAAAAATTAATGAGTGCAGTCAGTCCTTTGATGTCATTCATAGAATATACTTACTGTAGCTTTATGATGCATGTACATGTACCTTATTGAACTGTTGTGTTTGCTACATGGTTGTAGAAAGTGGAAGGCTGACGTGACGGAGAACACCAGAGCCATGGCCAAGCTGAACACGGAAGCAGAGAAGGCCAAACAGATCCTGTCCACCATGCCGAAGGCTAGCTGCCATGTGGAGTCCCTACATGAAGGCATAGACTTCCAGTGTGACATCTCCAGGTACTGTAATTTCCTAACCTTCATGGAAAATGCAGGTGTTGTTTTTGGTGTGTCTGTGTCATTTTATTTTTGTGGCATTTTGATTTCGTGGTATGAGCCCAGTGGAGAAGTGGGCATGTGTTGTATGAAAGCGTACACACTGTTACAGTATGGAAGTGCAATGCACACATATGCATACCCATGCAAGCGCACACTCACGGACACATGCGCCGCACACACACACCAATACACTCATGATGAAGTACTTGTGTGCAATCATGTGTGTTCAAACATAGAATAACCCTTACAATAGATAGATTGGCACTGTCCAAAGGAACTGTACTTAGTTTATATTGCAAACAATGTATATAGATGAATGACTATGGATAGATAAATGTGATATATGTGATGTTTTTGCTTCTCTCACTCAGGGCCAGATTTGAGTCCATCGCCCTGAGTCTGTTACAGCAGTGCCTGGAGCCTATAGAGGAGGCCATCTCTCAAGCTGAGGTCAAGAAACAGGCTATCAATATGGTAAGTGTAAGACCACACCACTTTCCTTAAAAGATTTCATCCAGTATATGTTATATGATTATTGTTCACTTCATCCTCTTAATACGTAGGGATTATCTTTTTATTTTCTTGAAAATTTTTTTAGGCTGGCCATAACTCTAGTTGAACAAAGTAAAATGAAATGCAGGACTCTTGTCTTCCAATGTCATGGTAATGTAATGGATACATTTATCCTTCATTAGATAGGACTTGCTTTACTTCAGGAAGCTGGTTGAATAAAAATTCTAACCGGAGGCTATGTGAATGCACTGCTCACCCGAAAAAAGTCTAGGGTTGGCAGGTTTTTGTAGGGTAGACAGGGGAACAAGAAACACAACATTTTTTTCTAGGCTTAAGCATCACTGTTCAACTTCTCATACAAATGTATCCTGCAGGTTGTATTGTGTGGAGGCTCTACTAAGATCCCTAAGCTGCAGAAGCTGGTTCAGGATTGTGTGCAGCAGGCCGAAGTGCTGAACTCTGTATCACCTGACGAGGTCATCGCCATGGGAGCAGCCAAACAGGTGGGATACTGCAGGCAGAACCAAATAGCAGTTACTCAAGTCAAGCAACTGGTTATGATTTTGGAAACGATCAGACTTTTCAGGTACCATCCCAGGGCTGTCTCCAGGACCTGTCCCTTTGTTCTTGGACAGAAATTGCTTCCTGGGATGAAAAATCCCATCTGTTCCAAAACTCTGAACTTCATGACATGAAACTTAAAAATCTATTTTCATGAGCTTAAAATGACACATTTAACAAAATAGGAAGAATTTTGAGACCCTTATACTATAGTCTTACAGTTCTTTAAGAGCCTTTCTTGTATCGTGTTCTTACATCCTTTGAATGTGTACAACTCTGTAAGGTGCCTTTCAAGTGTAACTCAGTGAAAATCATGAATATTATTGACCACCTTTCTGCATGATATTATTAATTTCATCTCTTCAGGCAGCCCTGTTGTCTGGGAAAGGAGAGGAGAATGCATTGAATGAAGCCATTGCAGAAATACCCAGTACAGCAAGAGCTGTTATGCTGAAGGTATGTTTCTTATCAGACAAGGAGGATCTTTATCTGTATCTATCTGTATCTGTATCTGTATAGATAATAATAGAGGTACAATTTATATCACATGTACTGGTATATACAATGTACATGTATAAGAGAACTCACATTTATGTTAACCCCAAACCCTCTTCAAGTCCAAAAAACTGGGAGACCCTGGTTCAAGTCCTGGGTTCAGCACATCTCAGTTGGGGCTGCACCCGTCTTTCAGAAGGGGTGTAAAATTGGGATCCCTTGTTGGAGGAGGTGCCTCAAGTGCACTAAAGGGGAAGGGCTAGTGACCCTTTCCTGTAAAAATCATACCCAGATACAGAAACAACAAGGAAAATGGCTGATCTATCAGGGCCACAAAACACTTCAAAGGTCCAAACAAACAAACAGTTGCCTACATCTTCATCTCAAAAATTGAGTTAAAAATCTCTTCTCCCCTCTAAACTATAGTCCAGTGCTGAAGACCTTGGTGCCTGCGCGGTCCCCCATCCCCCTACACTGTCAGCACATTTTCCCTGTCTCCCAACAACTCTCAGTGATCACTGTGTATTTCCTTACATTCTACATGATTGTACATTTCACATATTAAAAGCCTGTTCTTCCCTGTAGACAGTAGATGACTCTGGCAGTCCTGTGCTGAAGACCTTGGTGCCTGCCCGGTCACCCATCCCCCTCCACTGTCAGCACACGTTCCCTGTCTCACAACAACTCTCAGCCTGCTGTGTGGAGCTGTATGAAGGGGAGCAGGACGACACAGTGGAGAAAGCAGTGCTGTTAGCTAAAGTAAGTAACCATCTAAATGGTCCAGTGTACCAGTACAATCTCTCCTAGTTTTATATAACCTTTGCATATGATTGAAACAGTGACTGGGACAGACAAAAGGCTTCAGCTTGAGACAGCCCTGCATCAGCCAAAAGTCAGCACCTGTTACCATCACTGCCTTCTTCAAAGGGACTGTCTAGTCAACCCTTACATGTGTATGCACTGACCCTGGCCTCTCACTGTAGATAACATTACAGACACTGCTGACGATATTTTAGACTATTTATGTACAATAGTTTTTATTCTGTGTCCAAGGTTCTTACTGTGTCCAGTGCTATCGAGTGTCCAGGTGACTCTATATGTATGTGTTGTGTAACTGCCTAGGTTGTTGAACTTGGGTGTCTGTGTTCAAGAAAACTAATCTGCCTTAGGCCTTCTGACACCACTTTCATGTACATGTCCACTTAATCAATTTTGTTCTGAAAGCCTAGCATTAATTTCATCTGTCATCATCTTCATCGTTCAGTGCTTTGTTTTCAGATTGTTCTGAGTGATCTTCCAACAGGAGATGATGATGTAAAGGTAGTCTCAGTTGTGCTGCACTTTCGAAGGTGAGTATTTAAAGTAGATGCAAGCTTGTAGCTCAACTAGTAGCAGCCTTACAGTTGAGCTCCTGGTTCTAGTATTAGTCGGTAACTGTTTGACTCTGGTGCAAATCCTGGTAGGGCATCTCGTTCGGGGCAGCATGCGTCTATTAGAAGGGATGTGAAAAGGGGGTCCCTTGTTTGAGAAGGTACCTCAAGCACATTAAAGGGAAAATGGTAGCGACCCCTCCCTGTAAAAATATACCAAGGTGAACATTATGATGATTCGTGTACTTAATAATTTGTTGTTGTTGTTGTTTACAGGGAAGGCAGTCTTCACGTCACCTGTACTGAGAAGTGCAGCGGCCAGGCTGATGATGTCACTATTGAATGTGCTACGGAATGACCACACAATTCATCATCAAACGTCTAAAGAACTGACTCAAATCTCTGAACATACAGACATGCATTAATGCTGACTTGTAATTTCATTGCACCCCCAATCCACTACGGCAGCGACCTTTAACTTGCTGAGGCTCCATGAATTCCACAGATAAAAAAAGAACAAATCTTTTTACGATTGTTGTGCTTTGTTTGTCTTTTCACTCATACATTTTGCATGATATTCCGACTTTGAGTGAGAGAGTGAGTGTCATGAGTTGGTGAAGTCAAGATTTACACAAATCCAGTTCAGGTGGAACCAAGATCATAGCAAGATGCCATCTAGTGGAATGGGGGCCTCAAGAGTGACACTCTACACTAACTCAAACTCACCATTCAACCTTCAGATTTTACATGATTGTCAGGTTATCTGTAAGTTGCATAGTACTTGCAGATGTACCTTCATTTTGTATTGCTGTTTTGAACACTGGAGCATATGTTTTTTTGCAAATGGGGAAATGTGTTGCTTATTTCCAAAATGTTAGATTTGCTTGGACAGTCAGAGATACATGTACAGGTTTTTATTGCTTTTCTACCATGGCCAAAAATGTGGCTTGAATTTGCAAATTGTTAGAATTGAGATGGCCTTGGAATATTTTTCTCATAAATGGACTGTTGACACCAACGAATATCTTCAAATAATGTCAATTAAAGAATATGATTGTGTGATTGAATTCATAGAAAGTTTTTACATTTCCTTTAGTAATGTTATTGTGTCTTCGTATTTCAAGTTTTGTGGTTTTTGAGGGTAGATTTAGAATTTGTTTGCAAGCTTCTGTCTCTGGAATCCCGCCTTATTAGCTTTTGTCTGCTTCCGACGGTCTCTAGGGCAGGGTACTGTCGGGAGTGGACCAAAGCTTAAGTTGGACTCCAGGCTTGGAGAACGCCGCACTGGGCAATGATTACGCCGGTCGGCAACTTAATTTTATTGTTCAAAGCCTCGCCAATGACTACAAAAAAATTGGCAATGCCAAGCTCGCAGGGGACAAGAAGCACGGGAAAAGGAGAAAGAGAAGAGCCAAAGCTCTGCTTGGAGAGTATACATGTAAGTGGCGCACAGCTGTGTATATCTGAAACAACACCTAGTGTGCAGTGCTTTAACGCACATGTCTCTGGTTCCTAGCAGCGCCCAAATGCGGGGTACTAGTTGATAAATGGCTAATCAATGGTCGACTTCGGACGTGTTTATACAGGCCTGCTTTATATAACATGTATTTGGGTGGACTTTAACAGAAAAGGAAGAATGTGTTCTAGTGTTGAGTAAAACATTTCTGTTTCATGCTGCTGTTAAATTATTATCGTTCAGACATTAGTATGCCATTGTCCTGCAAACTTGGTAAGCACTAAACTCATTTACTGAAAACAAATAGTAAAGAGGGGAAATGCCTATCCTGCAATGAAAGTGGCGTCCTATTCTTGTACAGAAACAAGTACGTTTTACGTATAGCTATTACATGACTTACTCTCGGTGTGATATCATTCGGCCCAGCAGCTATCGGACTTTGTTCATCTTATCTTTCGCACGGCTTTGTTCCGTGTTGAAAGTTTTCTCACCAATATAAAGCGTGGAAGATACGGAAGCGTTAATTAGTGTGCCGACATCTCCAGTTGGGTGGAACTTTCTGGGTCCTGCCCAGCAACGCAACCTGCGGCCGGAACCCGCCTGAAGGGTGTTGACGTTATAACAAAGGTCTCCACAACACTCTGGCACTTTTATAAGGGACGATAATATAAGACACTATTGGTAAGGACAAGTCGTGGATTGGCCACCGGTGATTCATTTCGCTTACACGTTCACGTCAACCACATTGGACCGTTAGAAGTCTAGTTTTAAGGGAAGACGACATATGGTTGTAAAAATTGGCAATTCTACTGGTGGGGAAATAATGGTCAAATGATATCTGAAGGAGAAAAGAATGGTAGTCTTACGTATTGTTCGAACCCATCAAGGTCATAGCGGTCTGTGGTGTATTCAAACAAATTTTCGGACAGAATAATAAAGGTTTCATTGCATAAGACACCCTGATGTAATGCCGAAATGGACGAGTCCGGTGCATCAGATGTAAGTCACTGCGTCACTCAGAACACCTATTACTTCACGACCTTTACTCGTACCAGCCGGACGTGTGCGTCTCACGGCGGAATAAAAAGATGTGTCGGTGTTTCCTCCTGAGCCTAGCGGCGGCCCTGCTAACGGTCCAACCGGCCCGTGGATGTAGCCAACCCGTCGGATACGTACCCTGGACCATCTACGAACGCGTCCAGGCCGCTGACATGGTGGTGTGGGGCCGCGTTCTGGCCAAACACGGACTCAAGGATCCTCCGGCAACGTCTTACACGGCTGAGGTGTCGTACGGCTGCCACATCCACGGGGACACCAACGCTCTTACGGGCGGGTTCATGGTGACCAAGATGGGGTACGAGAGCGAGCATCAGTGTGTCAGGCACGAAGTCGACGTCGGGTCGTACTACTTCTTCTTCCTGACGTACGGCGAGGAGGAGGTGCTGATTCCGCAAGACATCAACATGCAGTCGGCGGTCATTCGTGACACTCCGGAGAACAGGCAGGAGTTTTCCATCTGCTGTGGGTTCACCCTGTCTGTCTGTCAACCTGAGGGGGTGACAACCAGCCAATCACCGACCGAGCTTCACACAACCAGGCAGCCACTGACCTTCGCTCGTCAGACATCCAACCAACCGCAGACCGCTTCTCGGACAACCGGTCATCCACAGACCATCCCCATTGGGTCCCACCCTTCTGGAACGACCGTTGCCATGACTACGGTGGACGTTTCCATGACGACACAGAACCTGACGGACAGCGTGACGACGAAGCCGGATCTCTCGGTCGGTGGCGCCCCCCGTCTCGGCATGTCCACCATCTTGGTTCTTCTGTCGTCCTTGTTGATTGTGGCGGTACATCTGACGGTCTGAGCAACGATACATAGTCTATATTTGATAAATAGTCTATAAGCAATGTTGCAAATTTAATCTTTTCATGCAGTGAATAAGTCGTTTTGTGATTCTTTATATGTATTTTTTTTTCAATTCATAATATGTAGTCCCCATCATCTATGTTATCAATTGCTCAAAGTGTTTTTAGTGTAGAAAAGCATTTGACTGGGTGTAAATATATTTGAAAATGCTTTTTTGTATCGCTTTATTCATGTCGATTCGCGTTTACAGAACACTTTTAATTTTCCTATAATGTTTATGGGAGCGACCGGCAACGTAGATTTGCGATGCATTGTGTGAACACTTTCAATGTCAAACTTTGTCAGAATTTTACCTGCACTCTTTGTTTATATCCATAGATTAGTTTATGATGGCTAAGCAATCTTTTTACTGATTGGCACAGAACTTGTAGATACTGCGTAACGTGTTTTTCATTTGCTGCACTACTGAATGGTGACCCTTGCACGGGCAAGGGTGAAACAAAGTGAGCGGATGTAGGTTTCAAACAGTATCTGTATCTGCTATTGCAAAAGGAAAATGTTATCCCCTAAAATGTAACCGAACAACTCGACATTGGATATATTGTATAAATGATAAAAATGGTTTGTTCTACAATAAAACTAAAGTAGTTATGACATCTTATAGGCATGCAGTCATGTGAAATAAACGGGTTTTAGCTGTTCGTCTATTGGAAGCGTCTTCACTCCAGATATATTGTGAAAGGTGATTTATTATTACGTTTCTGCTCCCACACCACAAGTTCTAGGTAGTTCTGAATAATCTAAGTACTTGTACTATTGTCGTAAGAACGTATATTCTCACTACATGCAACTACAACGTCCTAATGTATGGTAGTATGTACAGGTTCGACTTCTTCTCAGTTGTAAATGTAATGACAGATTGAGCATTAGATATATGGTTATCTTACGAGCTAAGATAACCATTGCAATCAGTAATTAACTTCCTAATTACAAAAGGAATGTATTTTTTCTATCCTATTTAGATATCGAAAACATGGAGACATATCTTGTACACGGTTGAAAAGAGTATTTCTGGCATTGCTATATAGAGAACAGTAGCAGATAGAACTACGACAGGATACGGCATTACGTAGGCACCCGTTTATACCCCCCCCCCCCCCCACACACATACACACACACATTAGGCGAAAATCGATCGGACGACGAGTCTGCGATCTCTAAATTACGAGGAGGCATGACTCTGACGGGAAGGGGGGGGGGAAGGGGGGTGGTTCTCTGCCATTTCTTCGTCGGCAGCAGGGTCATACCTCCTCGTAATTTTGAGCTCGCAGACTCGTCGTCCGATCGATTTTAATTTCGCCTAATGTGAGGGGGTATTACCACGGGAGAGGTGTTAGCGCCCCTGATTACTCGAAGCCTTTGTTAAAATTGTAAAGATAGAAATCACCACAGACTTACAAAGAACTCCGACAACTCGTAGCTTTGTTGTCGAGAGGCTTTGAAAAGAATTCGCTGACGGCCTAAAAGTGACAGCTCTATTACTGCCATAAAATCCGGTGAACTGACGACGCATAAAAAAGCCTTGACATTAATCTCATGCCTACAATAACACGGTCGATTCATTACGTGCAAATATGTGGATGGATTGTACCAACGTGTGAATCTGGAAATTACCAAAGTACGTACCATGGTTAACCCTATTCTCCAGGCAGAGGTTGGGGCGCGGGGAATAGGCTCCCCCTAGAAATAAGGGCCTCACAGGGCCTACAGAAGACTTCGAAGGAGGTTAATTGATAATGGCATGTTTGGCTGCATGATGATCTGTGCGAACATGCCACGGGGAATGTCTTTTATCAACGATATCTATCAAATACCTTGGTGCTGCTTGGAGCCAGAAACATGTTAGTAAACAACGCTGTTGTATATGATTGGCCCCGATGCGATTAAACAACGTAACGTTGTAATACTGTAAATGCAGAAACTTTCGCGGTTTCGCGGTGGCCGCCAACTTGAAACCACCGCGAATTTTTTTTCCTGCTACCGCGAAATTAAATCCCCGCGAACTTAAATGCATTTACAGTACTTTGTTGTTTGTAAATGCTATCCAAATGCAAATGGTATGTGTAAAACGTTGCAGAAATCAGTGACTGTAACTTACTTCTAGATATTGCAATCATGTTTCTTTGGCAGCTGACTCATATACCAATCTAGCAAGGGTACACGTACTAGTAATGTATTTGTTTCAGTTGGTCGGCCAATGGCTGATGAGTGACGAAACAGAGCCAATTATAAGCTATCGAGTTATAACCACATACATGTACATGTATCGGGGAGGAAGTAGCATAAAAGATAAAGATGCTCACAACAGCAATCTTAGAATGCTCAACAAATAATTATAAGTCGAAATGTAAAACAACTTATTTGGGTCCATATGAAAGAGAGCGGAGTTGTTGACTTTCATTCACTGAATACCATACTCCTCAAACGTCTGACCGTTTCCAAAATCACATCTGAGTGAGTA
Source organism: Branchiostoma floridae (assembly GCF_000003815.2). Taxonomy (NCBI): domain Eukaryota; kingdom Metazoa; phylum Chordata; class Leptocardii; order Amphioxiformes; family Branchiostomatidae; genus Branchiostoma; species Branchiostoma floridae. The sequence continues at coordinate 21,811,817 of NC_049983.1, read as the reverse complement.
ACTGCTTTTTGGCGAATCATGTTACTAGTACCTCCTTGCCAGTACTCATCAGTAGGCAATTTTCATAGTTGTCGAATCCCAACTGTTTTCTACACTCCACAGTTGTTTGGCCTTTACTTAACTCATCACGCCAAGAAACTGTCAACACGAAAGTACTAGTATATCAATAATGAACACTGACATATGGCCTTAGGAGGTCAGTGTGGAAATGTTAGCCTCCTTTGCAGACTTCTGGAGAGAAGCACTAATTCGCAATTTTCAACAATGGATTATGTTCTCTATGCTGGGAAAGGGAGTTTTGCCGCACCCAGAAAGCTCCCCTTTTATCCCAGCATAGAGAACCTTAGCCCATTGAAAATCGCGAATCTACACTCCAGAATCTACACTCCCCGAATATAAACGCCGCTGCTCCAGAAGTCTACGAAGGAGGCTAGTGGAATGTTGTCTTCTGTGCGTTTCTGGACTCAAGGCTAGCTTCAATGACAATTTGAACAAATTCTGTCCTTCTAGCAGTGGAAGCCGTTCTTTTCTCCATCTAAAACAGGATGGGTCATCAAAATATGGTTGTCTTGGCCGCACTTAATGTCCTGTTCTTGTTCTCTGCCTGCTTTGCCGCAGAATCCGAAAGCCAGGAAGGCTCTTGCCCGACTCAGACGGCAAACAACAACGTCAATAACATCACGGTGGCGGCTCCAGCCGGACCGAAGGGGGACGCCGGGCCGCCGGGACCGAGGGGCGACCGGGGAGAGAAGGGGGCGACGGGCCGACCCGGGAAGCTGGGACCGCGAGGGCCGGAGGGGCAGAAAGGAGGAAAAGGAGATTCGGGACAAACGGTGACTCAAGGAGCTGAGGGGTCTGGTGGAGGAGCTGTGTACATCCGATGGGGACGAACAGCTTGTAACGAGAGTACGGACACGGTAACGGTGTACTCTGGTCTAGCCGGCGGGGCGTTGTGGAGTGAGAAGGGAGGAGGGAGCGACTACCAGTGCCTGCCTGCCGACCCGGAGTGGGGACGCTTTACAGACGGGGTGGAGGGGCTGAAGGCCTACATGCACGGCGCGGAGTACCAGCTCAACACGGACGCGCCATACGATGAGGCGACGGTTGATGACCGCGAGGTGCCGTGTGCGGCCTGTTACTGCCTCTCTCGCCGCGCGCAGCTGATGATCCCCGCCCGCAAGACGTGCCCGGAAGGATGGACACGGGAGTACGGGGGCTACCTGATGACGGGGTACTGTGTCAGTGAAACTTTTTTTCAATACTTGCGTAGGAGAGGAAATCTGTGTGTGTCTCCGCGCGTGTGTGTGTTTGTGTGTGAGCGAAAGCGAGCGAGCGAGAGAGAGAGAGAGAGAGAGAGAGAGAGCGACAAAGAGAGAGACAGACAGAGAGAGAGTGACCCTTTTCAATACCTGTGCTGGATGGGAAAACCACTACATGCGCTTATCATATGAGACCATTTTCAATTAACGCCTGTGTTGGAGCGAAAACCTCTGTGCGTGTGCAACCTTTTTCAGTGAGAGAGAAAATCCTCTATTTGCGCGTGTGAGCGAGACTCTTTTCAATACATGTGTCGAAAGACGTCGGTGTATGAAAACCCCTTCTCAATACCTGTGTGAGAGAGAAAAACCTTTGTGTATGCATGTGAGACCATTATATTTTCAATACCTGTGTGAGATAGACAAGCCTCTGCGAGTGAGTTACCTTTCTCAATACCTGTGTGAGAGAAAATCTCTGTATGTGTGTGCGTGTGTGTGACCCTTTTTCAATACTTGAGTGAGAGAGGCAAACCTCTGCGTGTGAGACTCGTTTTCGTGTGTGTGTGTGTCTGAGTGCGTGCATGTAAGTTCTCTATATATGTAAGATTTTGCAACACCTGTCCCACAACAGATACCATGACCAGGCCGGGCGTAACGAGTTCGTGTGTATGTGTGTGTGTGTGTGTGTGTGTGTGTGTGCTTGCGTGAGACCCTTTTCTGCACTTACATGTATGTAAGTTCTCTCTATATATATTTTTATGTGTGACTTTGCAACACTTGTCCCCCAACAGGTACCATGACCAGGCCGGGCGTAACGAGTTCGTGTGTGTGGACGGGGAGCCCGAGGTGCTGTCGGGCGGGGAAGGGAACGACAACGGCGCGCTGTTCTACCCCGTGGAGGCCCGCTGCGGCTCGCTGCCGTGTCCGCCTTATGTGGAGGGCAGGGAGCTCACGTGCGTCGTCTGCACTATATAAGGATGGAGCAGATCTATTGTGGGTATTTAACGTTCTTGTAAGGCCTACGTCACAGTTTCATGTATGTGTGTGGGAGATAAATTTACAAGTTCTCTACATATGTGTGATTTTTTTCACTGCCGTGCCCGCCTTACGTGGAGGTCAGGGAGCTGACGTGCGTCGTCTGCACCATGTAGGGATGGAACTGATCCATCTTGGCTAATAATGTTATTGTAAGGCCTACGTCCTAATCTCGAAGCATATCCTACGGTAGCATAAGATAGTATCAAAAGCTGGCAGAGGAGTGAAGCCGGCCTATAGCTATGAGTGGC
>NC_049983.1:21795913-21809175 GCF_000003815.2 Branchiostoma floridae | reverse complement strand
CTTATGCTACCGTAGGATCTGGGCCCGGCCGGGCTGTTTGAGGAAACGAAAGATAGAAATGTATACGTACAAATATGATCAAAAAATGCCCACGAATTCTACCTACAAAGTCTTAACGTTTTGTGTAGTTTGGTGTCTTTTGTATCATACTTTTCGTTCCCGAAAGCTGTCCGACCGGGCCCCGGTTTGAAATGTGACGTTAGCCTTAGTACAAGATTTATACTTATGTTTATAAGGAAACTCCTTTAGTGAAACAATGTGTCTTTACTACTCTTCCTGGAGATCTTAAGTGACCTGTTTCGTCAAAAAGTACTTGGGCCGTCAGCTTAGCTAAGATGATTGATGAAAATTTTATGTCTTCCAGGGTTACATCTACATGTATTTCATATTTTTCTATTTGATATCAATCAAGTTGTTAAACGGGGTTTGCTTTTGTTCATAACAAAACAAACAATACAAGGATACTCTTTTCACTGAGACATTTTAATAGCGTGATGGTACATTGCTGTCTTGCTTGCTTGATACTGACAATGACTTTAATCTACCTACTTGTGACTACGCATATTTACATAGATATGCAGTTCATCATTTGTACGGGAAACAGACTAGCAGATCCGCAACCAAACTGCTAAGTTAAGCTCTATATACTTTTGATAATTCGGAAAACTACATGTTTTGCTTTCGTTGGAAGAGAATTACTACTATCATTAGTGATATGTCAATATCATTGTACACCAAGACCTCATGAGACGGATTTACTCAGTGTCAGTTTCCTGAGGAGAAAAATCCAGCTTTTTCAGAAGATCAATGCGTTTCTGGTCCTCATGATGTGTCCTCCAAGTATAGATGCCGACTACGATTGTCCCCAACAACACTAGAGACAAACCTGCCCACTTCAGCTCAGTCGGTACCTTTGACAGGATAAGATAGTCCAGAAGGATGGTGATCGGTATCACAAGTGTGCGCAATGCAACAGCAATGGCTGCCTTCTCAACTTTGAGTACTGCCAGGAAAAACAACATGGCTATAGCCTGGGACAAGCCGAGCCCCGCTACGTACCCAGCAGTCTCTGCCGACATTACCCAAAAGGGAGTCTCGAATGAGTAGGTGAGTATGAGCTGAGCTACAGTTCCTAGCAATGTTATATATACCAGAATTGTAATTCCTGACATGTCCTTCATGATAGCGCGTGCTAGCACCATGTCTGGTCCCTTGGTGAAGGCAGCAGCAAGAGGCAGGAGGATAGACACGACCATGGCGTGTGTGGAGTCTGTTGTCTGGTTTGCCATCCCGATGCTGACCAGAGCCACCCCAATAATGCTGATTAAAATCCCACAACAAGGAATGATGCCAATTTTTTCCTTCAAAAATATAAACCCAATACAGCCCGTAAAGAGTGGCATGGCCCCTTGGATGATGCCAAACGCGATGCCTGGTGCAGCATAGGTGAAGGACAAATACACCAGGGCGGTAGCAACATTGTTGTTGATAGTTTCAAGAAGCAAAAGAAAATTCTGCCGTCTATTTTCGCCTATCAGCTTTGGACGGAAGATCAGATAGCAAACTAGAATTACCAGAAGTTGGGCCAGTCTTAGGAAAAATAGGAGTTGGAAACCCGGAATTCCACCCTTGCTACTTAGAGCCGTGAATTCTGCAGAAAAGGCGAAGAGAATCGTTGCTCCCAAGGAAAGCAGGGGTCCTCTTGCCGCCTTCAGAGATGCTTTCTTTTCGTCGTCACTGGCATCTTCGTCGAGATCATCCCTCTTCGTAGACAACACCATTCTGTTCGCACTTCCAGGATGCTCGGACGACTAAGATGCAAATGTGATCCTCTGAACTACTTCAGAATCTGTGAAAGATTAAACGGAAGTCATTAGGAGTGGACATAGATAAACACTGCAAATATAACATAATAACTGCTTTGACCGTAGTGCTATTACTTTTTAGGGCGCAAAGAAGCAGACTAAGCTACAAAATACCTTTTTACATCCAAATAAACTACCGCATCTTTTTCAAATTAATTTTTTGAGTCTCAGAGTGCACAGAATTTGACAGACTAATATGTGTAGGATTATGAAAATATGTTGCATGTCCTTCCTCTTCAACTTAGGCTAAGAAAATTAGACTGAGTTCAATGCTTTAGAGCTGCTCAATATGTGCCAACATTTCATCATCATGTCGTTCCGTGCCAGTACTGCAGCCAAGCCACGGCCTTCTCACTAGCTTCTAGCAGATTGGAGATGTTGGGGCCTGATAAATAGATAAGCAGTCCTGCCAACAGTTGACCACTTTCGATCTGGTGATGAACTATACGTCCAGAAAAGGACTGCGTGACAATGCTTCGCTGTCTAACAAACTTACCCTCCTTAGTCCAACAAGCAAATTTTTTGTCCCTATATGGAGGGAAGGGTCATAGGGGACAGCCCTGCGGCTCAGCAAGTAACAATTATGTCGTGGTCCCGTGCACAGACAATGATGTTTGTCGCAAAACACACGCTTACTTTAGAAAGTAAGCGCGCTAAAATTCACTGAGGTATATGGCTTCCTCGCTTGGCGTCGTAAATGTTTCCAAGTGTCATTTACTAACCCTATGCATTTTTTCAAATACAATTTAACCTATTCGACTGGATAAAAACGGAAATTTAATTGTATTTGAATATTGTTAACCTGGATGTCTCACCTTCATGAACGTATCTATGCCTTTTTCCTCACCATTTTACGCACTACCAGACCTTTGTAGGTAGAGTTTAAAAACCCTAGTCCTACTATGCACGGCAATTGTTGATTTGCATGTCTACATGTCCTATGTTGGTCCCGTGTTTGGGGCTATTTCTCACCTAAATATGACATGGTATGTCCATATAGCAAAGCACACCGAATGGATCAAACTCTGCAGCAGCAGCATGGGAGAAGTCTGGTTTTACTGATCAGATGACTCAATAACACTCTGGAAGGTTAAATTGGCGAATAGGGAACACCAGTAGGATAAGGGTTAAGCCATGTTATATCCAAAAGGTCAACATTTCAATCTCGCCAAAGAACAAAGCGCCATACCTTTACAAAACGGATACGTGAGCTGACCGATACCCTGCATACTGAAAACCTAATACCCAATCCCAATTCGCGATTAAAGCGTTCGTACTTACAGCTGCAAGCCTGAGAACTGTGTTGTATTTCGTCGCACAGTTGTTAACCCATCACAAGACTCGGACCTCATGCACGAAGTAAAACTCGCCAGACCAGTTCTGACCAAGGACGTTAATTGTTCTGACAGACTACTGTAACAATATTTTGGTTGGCTTTAAGTTACAACAATTAGAATGTAATGTTAGGAAGTAACGAATGAGTGCGATTTTTGCTGGTGCATGCATATGTTTTGCGTCTTATCGATCGTCAAGAAATGTAATTCAGTTGAAATCTTTGTCTTGGTGTCTTTATCTTGTTCAGAGTTTATGAACGATATTCAGTCACCTAAACAAAAAAACAACACTATATAACATCCATTGGCATAATACCGGTCGGTTTACTGCAATTTCTCAAGCAATGCTAATTTGGCAAATGATCAACGCATCATTTTCTCCAGTTACATGTTGCTGTTACAGCTTACCTTTGCCACTTCTTCTGTGTAAATCATTTTGTCTCTCTGGTCCTGCTAAAAACATAATATCGTAATTGGAACACACCGCGGAATTGCACGGAGAACGGGCGCGTGGTTGGAAGGGGGTGCACTATACCGGTCGAACGAAACACGGCACAATTAACTGCCGCTATGTACCTTTATACATCCTCTGTTGTTCCTTTCTTTCCTGTTAGTAGTTGCACAAAACAAAAATCTGCATGAGCATACAAAAAGTCATGAGAAAACGGACGTATACTGACAAGAATTTTCATTTAATTTTGGTCCGTCACAACCGCTATGACGTAAAACTTTACTGCTGGCCGTAGCATTAAAAATGGCGGGAAAATGGCGACGTACGTTCAATTTGACCCATTCAGCCGTAGATCCGGGCGATAATGCAACGGTTCCTCACACTTTTACACGAGTTGTAGGTCACCAAAAGAAATTCAAGATTGCTGTTGAATCATGCTCGTCTTGTGCCGTGAGCACATGTGATTATTATCTACAAATCTGGCGATGAACGTGACAGTGTGTTTGTCCCACGACGAGCTCGCCTGCCCCGAAAATGACCTGAAAACTTTTGGCCTTGTTGTCTTCGAATGCATTGTTATCGATGCTTTGTAAATGATGTATTGGACACCTAGATGTCTGAAGTGTGCATACCTCAGAAATAACTATTGTTGCATGTGTAGATCTCTTTAAGTTCCACTATTTTTAATCGACCGGTATAAGGCTTATGACCGGTATTATGCCAATGCATGTTAGTAGTTGAGAAGCAACAAAAAAAGACTGGTAAACGAGCACATGTGTTAGGCCTAAGTCACATTTCCAAACCGGGGCTCGGTCGGGCAATGAAAAGTATGCCATAAAAGAGACCAAACTATACAAAGCTGGACAGTTACTGGGGGGGGGGGGGGTTGAGTACACGCCTAGCCCAACATAAACTCTATATTGCAATTATAGTCTCTTTTCATAAGCTCTGGATTCTAGCTTTTAATTGTTAATTGTTGAATAAAATGGACAGTAGTTTTTAATTGTTAATTGTTAAATAAAATGGAAACTAGTTTTTACTTGTAATTGTTAGAAGCGGATTTCACAGGCAAACTGCCTCCTATCCGATGATATGATATGATATGATATGATAATAGCCATGGGCATTATTTGTACGTATACAGTTCTATTTTCCGTTTCCGCAAACAGCCCGATCGGGTCCCGGTTTGGAAATGTGACGTTTGTCTTAGGCTATCAGCTTGCTCGAATAGAAAGGCAACTTTATACTTACAGTAGGCGAGGCTTCCGACCTTTGCTGGCCTGCAGCAGGTGAGAGCCCGGAGTTTAGAAAGACTTCACTCCTACATCCGGGAACCTGAAAACCCTGCCTGGATGAACCGGTTATACCCCTGTCACATTGTCGACGGTCTTCGGGCCTACTAGTATTTCGCGATCTCTGGAAGGTTGGCCGAAGATCGATAGAGTCGCGCTTATTTTTCGCATGAACGCCGTCCCTGCCACATTGAACGAGCCTCGGGCGATCGCCTACATTTATGATAATGAGCCTCCCATGACATGGCGTCACTTCTTGCCCACGGACGAAGTAATACAAAACGTTCCTCACAAAAAGACAATAGTTCAATCAATTTTGATTTGTTTTAAGCTTTATTTATTCATGAAAGCTCGAATCGGCCTGCAGGCCGCTTTTCATTGAGGTCATGAGGGAAGAGGCAAGGGTCAAAGTACATAACAGAGATACAGTTTACATCGTTTAGTCCTTAAAGTCTAAGTTGTTTGAATCCTTTTAACCATTTAATTTTAATGGACCGCACGGGCATAATAGAGATGATCACGGGAAAGGAATTTTGTGATAAACCCAGCCAACACTTACTACCACAGGAGCTACAATGCCAGAGTTACTCGCTAGGTCAAACCAAGTTTTGGCCAAGAAAAGTTGCCTTCATTATGAAATCTAAGTGGTCCGGACGGTTGAACAAATGACTGAACACACATAATATAGTATGCGAACAATTGATTCTTCATTTTTGATCCTTCATATCTTCTTTGACCTTGGAATCATTTATGACATTTGTGTCAACCGTTTTCGGTTGAGACATACATGAAACTAGAAGTATTTCACAGAGTCGTGTGCACGTATTTCGTGCCAGATACTACACATTGCAATTGTAGTTGTTGATTGTTTGAACGGGTTGCCATAGTTGGAAGATACAAATGTATTTGCTAAAGTTTGGAAGTGAGGGTAGTCGGCAAAACCTTTAACTTTAAGTTATTTCCCGGTTACAAGTGTGGGTTTGACATAGAGTGAATATTGAACAGGACCAACACGTTCAAAATTGAGCATCGCTTTAGAACTTAACACACTGAATCGGTATTTACAAGTACATTGTTTGAGATTGGGAGACTGTTGTATCTATACTGGTATACGTACTGTCTGGATGGGCGACATTACTTTGTCTCTGCTTCCTTGGGACGGGGAAAGGCAAAACTTTAAATTTTCATGTCCCTTGACACATATCAAGACTCTAGTCTGGGTAATACATAGAGCAAGAACATGATGTAGATTACCTTGAGTGAATATTCAACTCGACCAAAATTGAATCAGTATCTATAGATATGTTGTTTGAGACTGGGAGCCTGTTGTATCTACGCTTGTACTGTCTGGATTGGCGACATTATTTTGTCTCTGCTTTCTCTTCTCTCTGCACGGCGCAGCGTTGTCGAACATCAGCCTGATCTGCCCGCGAAACTTCCGCCCAAGAAGGGCGTACAGAAAGGGGTTTGGGTAATCAGGTCGCCAGCCCTTGCTGGTATAATCGCATGTGCTACACATTTTGGTAATGGTAGATACTTACTTTACGGTTTGGGAAGGGGAATGACAAAACTTTCAAGCTAAGTTTTTAAACGTCCTATCCCCTTAACACATATCAATACTATAGTCTGGATATTACATAGAGCAAGAACATTATATAGTTAACACAGAGTGAATATCAAACTACAAAATTGAGCATAGCTTTAGACACTGAATCTGTATCTATAGGTACGTTGTTTGAGACTGGGAGACTGTTGTATCTACGCTGGTACTGTCTGGATGGGCGACATTGCTTTGTCTCTGCTTCCTTGTCCCTCTGCACGGCGCAGCGTTGCCGAACATCTGTCTTATCTGCCCGCGAAACTTCCGTCCGAGAAGGGCGTACAGAAAGGGGTTCGCGGCCGAGTTGACCAATCCGAACGCCCAGCACGCGTGCAGCGCCTCCTCGTCTCCATGGTAACCGGATGACGCGATGACGACGGAAGTGACGTGGAACGGCAGCCAGCAGACCAGGAAGAAAACAGTGACAACGACCACCATCCGGACGGCTTGTTCGTCATTCCTCGCCGCAAATCTGTTAGACTTTTGGACTTCCCAAAAGACACGGACGTACAACGGTATCATCACACAAGCTGGCGTTACGTACGCAATCACAAATATAAGAATGGCTAGGAAGAGCAAGGGGTTGGTGCCATTCGTTGAAGAGCCAATGTACTTGAGATAAACGCATTCGAAGAGGCTCTGAGCGGTGAAGTCCCAGGTTTGGGTGATGACGTTCCGTATCACGGTGTCGAGCGCTGCAGTGAAGATGGCTGCCGTCCAGCACACCAGGCAGGTCACCAGGGCCCTCCTGACGCTTCTGTGCTGCAGGTGGTCCAGGGGAGCCGTGACGGCGTGATGACGCTCCACGGCGATCGCCGTCAGGTGGAACACGCTGGCTGACGCGAACAAAATGGCAAGGACGCGACCGACGTCACACCTAGGAGGAATGAGAGAGAGAGAGAGATCTTTATTCCGCGACACAATTGTAACAGGTACAATGTATGGCAACTTGTACATACATGACAGGTCACCATCATCATCATGCCAGGGTTGCATTGGTACCCATCCCTTTACTTGACTGGCTCCATTTCAAGTTTCTGCTTCTTGTCGTTCATGGCCATGTGGGGCCTAGTTGCTAGACTATTGCTATCTACTAACTAATCTACTTTATGAATACCAGTAAAAAATCTAATACTTATAACCTGGAACATTATGCAACAGTATGCAATGCTAGCTTTTCGTAGTAGCCACCGGCTAGTTTAGTAGTCCTTTGCAATAAACAAACAAACAAACAAATAAACAAGTCATCTGTGTCGTCTTCGTAAACCGATCATTGTATGGAGAATTACTAGAAGGCTTCAGGAATACTAATAGTGAAGTATACCTGTACAAAATCATTAAAGAACACCGTAAGAAGAAGCATACAAAGAAAGAAAACAAAAACAAACCCTCTTTGGTAGCTGAGGGAATCGTTATCAGTACCCATACTGGGGTCCTCCTCCAGTACGGACAGCGGCGTCTGCACAAGGCTGTACAGGCAGAAGCCGAAATCAGCCACGGCCAGGTTTCCCACGTAGACGTTGGCGACGCTTCTGACGGCAGGATACCGCGCAAGGAGGAAGATGATGAAGGCGTTGGCGAGCAGTCCTATCACAGATATGAACCCTTGGACGCCGTAAGCAACGTAGAAGGAAGCGTTCGAAACGGTGCTGTTTGTCCCATTAGGATCCATCATTGGCATATCAGTTTATCATCCCAGTCATTCGATTTAAGGTCGCAGAACACAATATCAGTATTTATCCGCGGCTCCCGTAGCAGTTTGGGTAGTATTTGGGTAGTATTTATTCTCCTGTGCACGCCATCGAGACGGAAACTATTGTGGATGGTAGAGGAATATGTCAATTTTGAGACTATACGAGACTTCTTATTGTTAAAAGGTTGAATACAGGCCCTTCTGTAGTCTCCAAGCAGACCCTACAGTGGCCTAATCAGTTAGTATCAAAGCCAATGAGAGTAGCCGGAAGCGTTTGACTTGGCCTGCTTTGATACTATCTCTAAGGCACCGTAGGATCTGCTTGGAGACTAGCCCTTCTGTTGCTTTCATGAGAATGACATGGCAACCTTCGTGAGAAAATTGCCCCCTCCCCTCTCCCACACACACACACCTGTAGCTATTTTAAGGGTCTCATCTCAACCCGTTGGACAACTATGAAGGACCACACAGTGACACAAAGCCGAACATGTCCCCCGACGCCATGATTGACTTGCAACTGCAATGTCTGTTATGTTTGACAGCAATGTGACAATTTAGCATATGAATATACGTCGTTGAAATTAATATTGTTACGTGTGTTATTCCCCGACTCAATAACAAAACCTTACATGCAACCGTGCACGCTTTTAGGAGCGACTTGTTCCGAATATCGTTCATATTTCATCCTGGAAATACATAATGGAGGGCTACTTTATGATATGGCGTTTTTAACACAACAGAAGCTACAAAAGGCATATCTAACGTTACGTACGATTAATTCTTTTGAAAGATTAGGGACAACAACAACATAGTAACAAGGGAAAATAGATATCACACTACCTCTGTGGTATCCGTTGCAGTCACATTAAATGTACATGGACAAATATTGTCACGTTCGTAGTACCATGTTTCTGTCGCACGATTTTCAGCGAGGTGTTGATATGACCGACACGAATCCGCAAGTGTTTCCGTCAGACTAAGACGAACAACTACAGAATGTTCCCAATTTGCTGTCATGACCCAAGGAGCTGTGAAAAGCCTTTCAGAGCACGAGAAATTTGACGGGGTTCTTACCCAGTGCCTGTGTGTCCTTGAATGTTTTGTTGACTGTTGTTGTATCTATAGCTAGGTGATCTCGCTGAGCCACTCTGTTGTGTAATGTTGCCCCTAGGCAGATGACCATTGTTCCCTGATTTTGGTAAAGTCAGCGTGTGGGGAGGGGGCTGACAGTTATATCATGACCTATCATGCAGTACTTAGTGTGCGTCCCTGACCCATGGCCCTTATGCAATTTTCTCTGTTTTTGTTGATGATTAGCATCTATCTACTACACCTGTCAATCACTTGAATAAATCAACTGTCACTTGAACATATTTTCTTACGCAAACAAGTTTATTTTTTCTGCTTGTCAAACGTTTTGACTGTCTGTCTGCTGTCTTCTTCTATGTTCAATTGATTTACCAAAATGATGAAACTATTTACGGTAATTGTATCACAGCCTTTGCTCTTGTCCTTTCACATACACTGTATCTACAACATTCACCAAAATGTTACGGGTCAATGACGAGGTGTATCTGATGCCATAAAGTCTGCGCCTTTGCTATAACCGCCGAATAAAACCAACGAGTGAAGGAAGATGATAATTCGTGACTCCGAGCCCTCCAATGATCATAAATAAATACCATGTTTGTGACCTCCATTGTGCGCTAATTGAAAAGCTGACGCATTATCGGGGAAGTCCCAAGGTTTCACATCCGGGTAACTTGTACTTTAAGGGTGTGCCAGTCTACTTAAGGTCGGACGACCATCGACCTTTTCTAGTCCAGTCATCGAGAGAGAACATTCCTCAGTCGTCAACATGTTGCCTTTCGGCTGAGAGCATTGTTTAACGGTCTCCAAGATGGCAGGGCTTCTCGAAGAAGGTAACTTTTCTAAAAATTGTTTTATGCTTTCAATATACTTGTTATTAGTAACAAACTATAGATTGAACTACAAGCAGCCTAGCCGCCATAGCATTGATATGGAATCTATTTATTCTATATGTAGTTTTATGGATTTGACTCTCAGAAGTAATCTTCTTACAGAACGCAAAGATATCATTCTCAAGATATGTTCTTCTTCTTTTGCTTATATTTTCTGTGTGACCATTTATTTTGTGTGCGTTATTCCCTTACTTAGGGTAGGAAGCCGGAAGCTAGAATATGGTATATCATGTTTCCCATACTTTTCCTTTTCACAGGTGCTAGACAGTAAATTATAGGCTATTTGGTGCCTTGTATGAATGTAGAATCTCCTCTATAAATTTAACTAAGACCAAGGAGGGTTATTATAATAGACATAGTTTTTCTCATCCCTGATGAGTTAACTTTAACCTGTCAATTGGAGGCTTGGTACGGTGTTTAGGAATATGGGTGACATATGTCTAGCCTAATGTCTGTCTATTTTGCATGGTACATGAACAGCTTCTTTTGTCTTCCGATAGAAACGGTCTGTTGATTATCGCCTTGCTACGGTATCCCCAGCATTCTTGATGGCGGCGCTCATGACAATAGAATGAACTTTGCACTTTATACGCTCAATTTCAGCGCTGTTGTCAGTGTTGAAAAACAAATGCGTATCAGTTACAGCGTCCGTTATTATGCTGACACAAAGGCGACTGTGGTCACTTGCGGACTACCCTACAATGCAGACTTCAGCCGGGCTTTTTTCCTCTTTATTTCTGTCAACGACACCTTGCAGTATTTGATCGCTACTATCTTCTATAGCGATGGTACCCAGGCTAAAAACTAGGTGCAAGTATGGCGGGTCACCTTTGGGCAGTGTCGTTTTTCTGATGAAGATTTCTCAATTCCTTTGGCATCAGTGATGGCCAAAATTAAACCAGATGAGTCAAATATTCCCGGGGTTTAACAGTAGCCAGTACCCTATGTGGTAAAGTAATCGATAAATTTTATAAAAATACAACGTGGTTATCTGAGCACCTGTGAAGCATTCACAATGGTCTGAAAAGCAAAGAAGAAAAGTTTGTTGTAGTTTCAAATTACCTTAAAGTTATAAGCTTAGTTTCATTCTTCTCTTGCATTCAGTCCTAGTGCGATAAATACTAAATTGCACTTTTAGTTGCCCACCAATGAGAGTCTCTCCATGGGATAAACCAATGAGCACGTAGACAAGTGTACACCCATTGTGTGCTGCCCTAAATAGCCGACGCACTGTCGGGGAAGTCTCAAGGTTTCGCATCCGGGCTACTTTAGTATGGAGTGCCATTATTTAAGCGACGACTATCAACCTCCTCAGTCGTCAACATGTTGACTTTCGGCTGAGAGCGTGGTTTAACGGTCGCACAGATGGCAGGGCTTCTCGAAGAAAAGCTAGAAGGTACCTTTTTGGATGCTTTCAAACATAACGTTAGACTCCAAGCATCTAAGTGCATGGTTAGCATGAATATCAAATCAATTATTGAATGTAGTTTTAATGATTGACTTTCAGAAGTAGTCTTCTTGCAAAACACGAAGATATCATTCACATAATATGGTTTCCTTTGGAGGGTTCAAATTTCCGATCGACCGTATGTGATGTTTTCTGACGTAAATATGCCCCCCCCCTCCATGCCTTGCCTATCCACAGGTGGTAGACAGGAACTAAGGGGTCTTTGGTGCCGTGAATGAATCTAAAATATATCAAGTTGAACTAAGACTTAACTCGGACTAATGGGCTTGGTTTATCTCCTAGCTGTCAATCGGTGACGATCCGAACAGTGCAATGAACTTTGATACGCTCAGTTCTGCTGTTGAAAAACAACAGTGTTTCTGTAATATCGTCTGTTATGTTGGCACAAGAGCGTTTGGGGGCTACCGTGCACTAGCCTTCATTTCAGACCTCGCCGAAGATTTTCACATCTAAAAAGTTTGTTTTTTCTGTCAGCAACTCCAGTCAGTGTTTAGATAGCTATAACGTGCTGTGATGATATTTCGGCTAGCAGTCATAACCCTGTATCAGAAAACTATACAAGGCGTTTAAAACAAGAATGGCGGTTCACGTCACCTTCATGGGCTTTGTCGTTTTCCAATGAATGTTTTCTCTCAATTCCTTTGGCATCATTGCGTGTGATTGCCAAAACCAGATGAAGAAACATTTCCGTTGGTCAACACCCTTACCAGTAGCCAGATTCACCCTATGGGGTAAAGTAATCAATAAAGCTGTTTATCTTGGTTATCTGAGACTGCGGGCACCTGTAACGGTAACGTCATGTACATGTAACTTTAGCACGAGACCGTCTGTTCGTACGGAAGCATTCACCGTGTGGTCTGAAAAGCAAGGGAGAAAAGGTTGTTGTAACGTCAAATTGCCTTAGTTTCACTCGTCTCTTGCATACACTCCTAAGTGTAACTAAATGCCACCTTTAGTCGCCCACCAATGATGGTGTCTCAATGGGAAGAAAAACATTGACCTAGCACGTACTAAACAAATCCACCCCCATTGTGTGCTACCTTGACGCATTGACGTCGACGGGGAAGTACCAAAGTTTCACATCCGGGCAACTAGGGCGTGCAGCGACGAACATCAACCTTTCTGCAGAATCTTCAAGAACTTTAGAACATTCCTCAAATCTGTTTATTGGATGGAGCTTTGTGGATTTGACTTTCAGGTGTAGTCTTCCTGAAACTGTCTGCCTAAATACCACAAACGACCACAAACAACTCGGAAATACCACAAACGACCACAAACGACTCTAAAATGCAGTGTATATGGGTCAAAGACCTTGTGTGGCGCTCTGGAGACATTGTTTACACACTTATGAATTTAAAAAAACCCAGCAAGTCCTGCGTATTCACCAGTTATTTCAAGTTATTCCGCCGGTTTCAAGATCGAAGCGATTCTCGGCCGCCATGTTGGATCGCCCGTGCTAGGAGTCTGCATGGGGAAGTTCTCGATACCTTCCACGGCTCCATAGACTACAGGACGATCAAGCTATGGACGCTGAAGGTTCATAGATCATAGCATGGCACTATTCTATCATTGTCAAC
>NC_049983.1:21677255-21794013 GCF_000003815.2 Branchiostoma floridae | reverse complement strand
GAATTTTCTTCATAATTGGCTGCATACAGAAGTCGTTTGTGGTCGTTTGTGGTATTTCCGAGTCGTTTGTGGTCGTTTGTGGTATTTAGGCACACCCTTGAAATACAAGAAGATATCATTCACAAAATATGTTATTTCCCTTTTGTTCATATTTTCTTATCGATCGCATGTGTCATTCTCTTAAGCTCCGGTCACAAGAATCGTACGATTGACTGCGATGGAGGTTTTATGCGCGGCATAAGCGCAGTACGTCGTAAGTCGGGGAAGAATCGGAAGCAACGGTTTGAATATATGAAGCCGTGGTCACAAGGATCGTAGTGCATCGTACGATGAGGTCATTAGAGCGTACCTGCGTCAATCGCAGGTAAATCATAGTAAATCGGGAAGCCTCAAATGACGAAAATAGGGCTGAAATGGATTTTGAACATGTTCAAAATTTCGCTATCGTCGTAAGATTTTATTTGCCCCCAAAGCAGACTTCATTACGGCAATTTTTGTCTACTGATGAGGTTTTAGATTTATGAATTTTTAGCATGTTGTGATGGCTCCAGTTTTCCCTGATATTGTCGATATTGACGAAAAGGGAAAATATATCAGTCGCAACTGCCGCAGTCGCAACCAGAGAACAGCGCGCCCTGCACAGGTGATGCAGACAATTGTTTGATCGCTTCATGCACGTGAGTTTTTAATTAGATCAAAACTCAGCTCTCGTCGGTCTTGGGTCAGTTTACCATAATCGTAATAACCATGGGGACAACTCAAACATACAGGCAGGCTCTATGAGTCGGAAATATATATGATATAATGCTTATGATATGATTTTTGTATGATGGCATCTTTTTGTTGATAGCATATCATGATACGATCTTCGAAAGAGCCTGACACGTATAGCCGGTAAGCAGGCCGAGATAACCATACCAGTACTCACGCTTGATTTGAACTTTTGCTTGTAATACTCTTGTTGTCATGGTCTTTTTAAATTTATTTTTACAGTTAAAGATATTATAGGAAGGTATTCAACAGCATTTTGTTGGTTAAAGAAGCACAAAAACGGTCAGACGGCTATACAGAAGAGACACAAGTAAAAAATCGTACGACGCTGGAAAAATTTTGAACATCATCCGATGCTCTGCGATGGCTGATTTTGTTTTCGATTTAGCTGCGATCCACTGTGATCATCGTGCGATAGGCCATCGCAAGGACGTCGTACGATTCTTGTGACCGGGGCTTTAAGTAGAGTGGAAAGGGTGAAACATATATATATGGCCCCCATACTTTGTCTATTCACAGATGTTAGGCAATAAATCATGTATGGGCTCTTTGGTGACGTCTGTCAATTTGAATATCTCCTCTATCAAATAAAACTCGTAGTGATAGACGTAGTTAAGTTTTTCTCCCAGCTGGTGGACGTGGATTAAAGGTAACTTGTTTATTGGAAGCCTTGTACGGTGTTTAGGAACATTGGTGACATAAACATAGTATTGTGTGTCCAGTTTGAATGGATAGATGAACAGTGCTAGCTTCAAATTACACAGTGGATAGAAACGGTCCGTGTTGATTAGAAGTCACCTTGCACCGCTATTACAGCATTCTTGATGGCGGCGCTCAGAACTATACAATGAACTTTGCACGTTCAATTGATTTCAGCGCCATGAAAAAACTGATGGGTATCAGTATTAAACAGCATATGATAAGTTCAAACACATGTACCATCGATGTCACATTCCCACGACACCCATGTACCCTATTTCTGGACTTTACACTTGTTATTGTCCTCGCCGAGACGTTGTTTTGTGCCTTGTGTTTGTGGGTGGGTTGTTGAATGGGTGGGCGTGTTCGTGTGTTTGAAGACATGGTTAACACACTAGCTGTCTGTGTTCTATAACTTGACTTGCGGGGCATATGTAGCTAAGAAAGACAGGAAAATCTGCAGATATCAATTATGCAAAGACCTCATTTGGATAGTAGTCAAAAATGTTGCCAGCCACCTGGCTTTTAAATGTGTGAATGTGTTGACAAACAATACGAGAAGATGTGGATGGATCTGTATGTATGGTATTTAGTGTGTGGGCAGATGAATGTTGCAAATCATGCTTTAAAAAACGCTGCAATAGGGCTAGCCTTCTTTGGTATTTAAGATAACATTTGCCGAATCAAGGAGAAAACTTTATTGTACGTTAGTCGTAAAGGTTAACATTATTCACTATAGGTAATATGCTATATTTATTATCGTGGAAATGTCACTAGTTTCCAGTCTATGCCAGTTTGACATATATCCCTTTTCTGCAGGTGAATCGTTCGGGCAGTTCCTGCCACCATTTGCTCAACACCTGAAAGAAAACATCCTTCAAAAATATCCAGACAGCGGACAGATCCTGAAGGTAAGGTGTATAATCTGTTTGTCGCCAAGTTTTTCGGCGGTTCTGAGCTAGTTTCTTCACCCTTAGTCACATTTCCAAAACGGTGCCATACCTGGTTGTTAACGATTTATATCTTCATGGTGGTAGGTTCGGCATATGTCACTGTGTATATATATGCGCGCTCGTGTGTGTGTGTGTGTGTGAAAAGCGCTAGCTATCTTTTTTCGCACAATTCAATGTTTCTGATAAAAAATGTGGCCTTGTCGCTGACCGACAGTTGACATGTTCTGCAGAAATGTTTTGTTTTTTTTTTTTGTAAAAAAAAATGACACCCAAAAGTGGCTAATTTGGAGGTATTCTTTACAGGCCGCCATGCTTTTCCTGGATAATGACTGATAAGGCAATGAGGGTCAAGATTTCCTCTTTATATTGAGGAAAAAGGAAGAAAATCGCGAGGATACGTTTTCCGCGAGCTCTGATGGCGCTAAAACACCCACAACGCAAATAGAACTTACAATCTGGGTAATCACACGACGAAACCGCGCGTTACGGCTATCGCGCACAAATATCAGGAAGTATTGGCCGCACGGCGAAATCTGTGCCACCGATAAACGCTACGACGAACGGACTTTCTGGGAAATACAAAAGATCATACACTGCTTTAGCGGTAGCCGAAAAATTGGGAGCCAAAACGAAGGGAGACACCAATGAATTGCGTCTTAATTTCACGGACTATTCCGAACCGGAACGTCGCTTAGTTGACCAATTGCTGACGACACGTATCCGCAATCACGTGCCCGTAACTCACGCGATCTTACGTTCTGAATCTGAAGTGATTGGTCATCAGTATTGATCCTGAAGAAGGTGACGGTGGTCGTTGAAAATTTGATCTGTGTGTACTTTTGTCTTGGGAGAAAGTTTAGCATTGTACTAGAACGCCCCTGAGTTGACTCCGGCTGTATCGTCTCTAAGTCGACTCCAAAGCGTGCAAATCAAGCCAGAACGCTCCCGAGTCGACTGCCGTTGAATCGACATGAAGTCGACTCATAGGCTCTATTTACACACGTGTTTTGAAGACGACTCTCAGTCAACTCAGTCGGTCGGTCTTTGACTTTGTGATACTGATCTAAATAATAAGCAACTAGAGTTTGGCGACCTCATACCTCCATGAAATATATAGAGCTTTTGTACATTTTATGCAAATGACTAAACATTTACATGACTTATGCATGGTGATGTTCATCATTGACTAATATACACGTCACAAGTATAAAATTCCCATCATTAATCATTAAGCGGTTTTGCAATTTGCGCATATATGATGCAAATGAGCTCCTCATTAGCATATTTGGTGTATGTTCCATCTATTTTGATTTATTTTTTTGGTGTATGTTCCATCTATTTTGATTTACATGTGTTACATTTACTAAAGTCCATTTATTGAAAGCAACGGAATTATGCAATTTCCGCATTGATTATGCTAATTAAGTCCTCATTTGCATAACATGTATATCATTATGAACATCTTTGCCCAAGCTACTTGCCCCACTTTGTCATGACGCAGTAAGCTATCTACCACGAAAATGTCAAGACCATGTCATATCCGGGACAAGAGATACATTGAAAAACTGCTATCATAGAATTTTATCATTAATTATGCAAATGTATGCCTATTTCGCATAAGTTACAACATTGTCTAAAATGCCCCTGCTATCCAAAACTAGTCGCTAGGGTGCCCAAACCCTTGTCACTTCTTCCCGAGCACAAGAGCTATCTAACACAAAAAAATCGTGACCCTAGCTTGTTCAGAGCGCGAGATAGCAAAACCGGAAGTTGCGCTGCAGTACCAAGGGAAGCCGCGAGGGGACCCAAAATCTAATCTAATCATTTCCAGCATTCATCACACCCCACAAACACACCAAGTATGAAACCAATCCATCCAGCCGTCGAGCTATCTTGTTCACAGACAGACACACAAACGCTACTGAAAATATAACCTCCATTACATTTTCTGTTCATGGAGGTAATTAATGATCTTACGGTCTATAGGAACTGATCCAAAATGCAGACGACGCAGACGCCACCGAGGTGTCCTTCCTGCTGGACCATACAGACTACAACACACGCGGAGTCCGGTGCAGGTACCCTGAGCTACAGGAGTATCAGGGGCCGGCCCTGTACGCCTTCAACAACGGAGTCTTCACCGAGCAGGACTGGGAAGGGATCCGGGCCACCGAACAGGGAGCAAAACGGAAGGACCCGTTCCGGATTGGGCGGTTTGGAGTTGGGTTCAACTCGGTGTACCATATTACAGGTGAGACAAATGCTGCTTGAAATTACGATAACCAAATTATCCTATTATTCTACCATTTTTACGACCATATATAGTTCTCATTGTTTTATTTCATGATTACAGATCTCCCGAGTGTGATGAGCGGGGACTACATCCTCATCCTGGATCCTTTGTGCAAAAAGTTTTCCGGTGGTGGGCAGCGCTTTGAAATCTCCAGCCTGTCCAACAAGTCCAGGTACGCAGAATTTCTTCCCTTCTTAGACAAGCTAGGGCACTCCACACATTACCCAAACACGCTGTTTCGTTTCCCCTTGCGCGCTGCCCCGTCCTACTTGTCAGACACCATCTACACACCAGAGAGGATGCAGGAGCGCTTCAGTGAACTACTTGAAGACCAAGACTGCCTCCTACTCTTTCTTAAGAACATCGAAAAAGTGGCATTCACCGAGAGAGAAAGCCCTGACATTCCAGAAGATGAACTCACCACGCTAACAAAAAGCCAAGAAAACCTTCCTGGATGGAAAAGTTTTCTTCAGGATGTTTCCGATGGTGAAGTAGATGTTGAAATATGTGATAGAGTGACTACAACAATAGAGTCAGGGAGTCAAAGAATCAGCAACCAGTGGCTGGTCAAGAACAAGGTATATGATGTAACTCGCTCTGCAGAACCACGACTGTTAGAGCAGCTCCGTGTATTGCCCTGGGTAGGCGTGGCCATGCCAATCCACAACACAACGCAAGGACGGGTGTTCTGCTTCCTTCCCTTGCCTTCTGACCCGGAAAACGCCACAGGCCTGCCAGTGCACGTGCACGGATACTTCGGCCTCAGTGATAACCGCCGGAGTATAACGTGGACGTCGTCCGACCAACAGGACCAAACGACAAGGTGGAACACAATGTTGATGACAGACCTCATTCCAAGCATCTATGCTGAATTGATGGAGGAGGCGACTAACCTTCTCAGTGATTCCCATCTCCGACCCTCTGTGATATACGACTGTTGGCCAGACCCCGAAGATTTGACGACAAGATGGGGAGAGATTTTCCGTCCATTTTGCCAAAGAGTAATCAAACGGCCTATAATCCACACAGAAGCATTTGGGGGCCAGTGGATACAAGTACATTCTGCGTATGATGGGACATGCGAGGGAGATAGAATAAAAGAGCATGTAAATAACGTTCTGCTTCAGGCCAATGTCAGCATAGCGGCGCTTCCTACTCATGTTAAAGAGACGGTGGCCCGCGCCGGATGTGAAATGAAAGTGGTGTCAACCACCTTGGTGAGAAACACACTAAAAAAGAAGCTAATACTTTTGGAAAGGCAGCCCAGAGAAGTAAAAATGTCCCTTCTTGAGTATACGCTATCAGATGGCAAGTACCAACATATGGTAGGGTTATCCTTGCTACCCCTCATGTCCAAACAGTTCAGACAGTTCACAAAACCACAGTCCCCATTCATCTATCTCGCTTCCAGTGAGCACCCAGCAGACTTGCTACCTGGTCTAAAGGGGAAACTTGTTGACGATGCAATAAGTTACACTGTCGCCAAGCACATGGTCCAGTTGGCTAGGAAAAAAATCACTCAAGTTAGAACTCTAAGCAAAGATCTTGTTGTAAAGATGCTCCCAGATGCATTGCCAGAAGGTAGGACAAACGCCACTTTTGGACCCATCTCTTGGAAACCTGGCCAAGGCGGACATCCCCCTCTATCCTGGCTGTCGATAATGTGGACATGGATGGAATCGTATCCGTTGGAAGAATTCGAAAACATTGCTTTGATTCCCTACCCATATTCAGAGAATGATTCACAGCTGGTTCTCCTGCCTTTGCGGAAAGAGAAAGTCTTGTACACAGACCATCCAGGTGAGTCGCAACTCCCATCGAGCATTGTGCGAATCCTCAGTCAACTTGGTTATTACGTTATTCCTGGCCGAAAGCCCTACTTCTTGGAACACGATGACCTTGAAGACTACATCGTCAACCCCACCCCTAGCGGGATCCTGGCCCTTCTCCATGGTCGAGAAGAAGATGTCAAACAGTTCCTCAGCGCGAAGCAAAAATTAGAACTCAGGTCTTTCCTGGCTAACGTGGAGAACGCGTCGTTGAGCAGACGTCATGTTGAAGTACTGAAGAGTCTTCCTATCCTGCAGTACAAAACTGACACCACGGAATCAACTACTGCAAAGTTCATCTCAGCAGGAGAGGCATCCGCTGCAGCTCCAAGTGATTCCCTGTGGCCTGTCCCTGAAGGACTCCCCGTGAAGCGAAAACTGTTGTGTCCGTATGACTCAAGCTCACAGAAGATCATCAGGCTACTTGGAATTCCTGAGCTTTCCACGGCCGAATTCTTGCGCGATGACATATTCTCACAGATTCCAAGCCTACCTAACTCCAAAGTCGAAAAGCTCATGACTTGGGTTCTTGATCGACTGTTGCCTCTGAAGCAACAAATGGGCAAGTTTAAGGCATGTCTGAAAGATATCAGATTTGTCCCGCTTCAGAATGGTACAAGGGTGACGGTGCCCGAGCTCTTCTACCCAGGCAGTCAGATGATAAAGGACCTGTTCGCTGGAGAAAACGTTTTCCCAACTGGTACCTATGGTGAAGAACGACGCTTGTCTCAGCTAAAATCGCTGGGATTGAAAGAAAGTCCAACCCGTTCTGACATCATCAGTTGTGCTCGGAAAGTTCCAGTTGTGAGAGACAACTTTGTCAAGGAGAGAAAAGCCAAGGCAGTGTTGCATTACATTAACACGTATGCTCATGAGTTTGAAGAGGATGAGGTGGAAATGCTTGGAAAAGTTGCTTGGGTTCCTTGTCAGCAACATGCACCAGATGCATACCCCGTCGGGTTAAAATGGTACGCTGGTGAAAATAAGGTCACCGCCACTCTAGCAGATGTCTCCAGTAAGACAATGAATATTCTTGTTGGATCCACGATGCCCATACTAGATGGGGATCCTTCTGAAGATTTTAAGTCCGCATTTGAGTGGCCCAAACCACCGCCAACTACCAAGGTTGCCCAGCATCTGCAATCAGTCATCCAAGCATACATGTCTAGCACACCAACCAGAGGCCTGGGGATGCTAGACATGGCCATTCAGATTTACCAGTACTTTGCTGACAGACAAGTGACTCGTGAACGTCTTGAAAAGAAATTTTCTCGTTTCGGCCTGACAGATTGGGTCTGGAACGGGAGTGCCTTCACGTCCCCTGAGAGAGTTGCCGTCAGCTCAGATATAACCTTCGATCTCAGCCCCTATCTGTTCGTTCTCCCTTCCCCACTCACTTCCAACGGAAGGCTGAGAGAGTTCTTCTTGCAGATGGGAGTTTCCGACACGTTGGGGGATGAACATGTCGTCAGGGTGTTGCACGACATCCAACAGGAATGTGGGGACGGAGAATCCCTGTCACAGTCACAACTAGACTTTTGCATAAAAATCATCAACTTTCTGACGAAAAACTGCTCTAAAGTATGCACTACAGAGGGTCTGTTAGTTCCAACACAAGACAACGATGGAGAGACTAGACTCGCGCCTCCTGAAGACTGTATGTACTGTGAAAGCGACTGGCTGCGTGAAGAGGGACTCGACTATAAAATGGGCCGATCCTTTCGAACTCTACACCAAAGTATTTCTCCCAAGATGGCTAAACTGCTGGGAATTCCATCTCTGACACACAGACTCGTTCAACCTACAGCTCTTGGACCAGGAATGCAACTCTTCGGACAGAAGGAACCGATCACAAGGCGACTCAAGACGATCATAGACGAGTACAAAGAAGGTCCTGGGATCTTTTACGAGCTTATCCAGAATGCCGACGATGCAGGTGCAACTGAAGTGAAGTTTGCCGTGGACTGGAGGCAAAACACGCAAGTAAGAAAGTCATTGCTGTCTCCTGGCATGGCCGCTTGTCAAGGCCCCGCACTCTGGGCTTACAACAACAAGGTCTTCACAGACGAAGACATACAGAACATCACGGAGATTTCTGGAGCGACGAAGAAAACAGACACCAACAAAATTGGCAGGTTTGGCTTGGGATTCAACTCAGTCTACCACATGACGGACGTGCCAAGCTTCGTCAGTAGACACTATTTCGTCTGCTTCGATCCGCACACAACACATCTGGCACCAATGGTCAATCGTCTTGAACCAGGGATGAAGATTGAATGGAATCGGGAGGAAATACAAAACATCTACACTGATCAGTTCAAGCCTTACGATGGCATATTTGGTTGCAACATCTTCAACTCTGACACGCCCTACCCAGCAACGCTATTTCGCTTCCCTTTCCGTACTAAGCAAGAGGCCCAAAATAGCGAAATCAGCAGCACGGTGTACGACCGTAACAGAGTGTCTCGGCTTTTGACCCACTTCGCTCAGAATCTCGACACTCTCCTGCTCTTCACCCAACATGTTCGCTCTGTGACAGTGATTGAAATGGATGAAAAGGGGAGATACAATGAATTGATGCATGTTAAGAGCAAACTCAAGCCACTGATAGAGGAACTGGTACCACGTGGGACTGAAGATCAACCACTCGGCCTCCTGCAAACAGCATCATCGTACATGGAAGGACAACGGAAGAAACATCCCCCAGAAATTCCGTCAATGCTAAATGAAATCGTCATCAACAGAAGATCGGTGATAGAAACAGACACAAGTATAACCAGAAGGTGGCTAGTATCCTCCTGTATTGGATCAGCTGAGTCCCTCAGTATGGCTAAAACTAAACAGGGCAGAGCGAATGGACTGCTACCTTGCGCAAGTGTTGCAGCATACCTCATTACAGACACGAATCTTCCAAAGGCGGTTGTTGGAAACGCTTTCTGTTTCCTCCCTCTTCCAGAATGCACGGGTCTGCCCGTACACGTGAATGCTCCGTTTGCTATATTCTCTAACCGACAAGGAATCTGTAAAACATCTGGTTCGGGTATTGAGCAGTCACTGGAAGTGGAGTGGAATACGTGTCTGCTACGTGACGCTATCCCCACAGCGTATCTTACCCTTCTTCAACACCTTGCACTGCTCCAAGAGAGTTCTGGAGCACTCATCAGTGATCCGTTCTGCATATGGCCAAACCCGTCAAGAGTTCATGATCCCTTGTTTCGAGATAACCTCGTCCCTTGCTTCTATGAGAAGGTCGTGGCCTCACCATCACCACCGAACGTCTTATTATCCTTGGACCAGAACTGGATCTCCATACAAGAGGCCACCTTCTTGTATCCTTCTATCAGAGAAAGTAAGATTGGTGCTGAAGCCCGAGACATACTTTGCATTTGGATAGGTCAACAGTTAACAGTACAGGAGGAAGTAGTTGACCTGCCTAAGTGGGTGTTTGAAGGCTTTCTTACGTGCGAGGACTCTGGACAAGTTGTCGAGGGAAGGGCACTCAGCTTGGATACATTGTTCAAGGACGTTTTCTGTCCGGCAGTGAATCAAGGTTACCTGGAGGATCACAGGTCGACCCTAGACAGATTCGTTCTCTATTTACTTGATGAAGTCTTTGATGAACTCTCAGCCGGAGGAACCATATCGTACTCCTCTTTACAAGACCTACCTTGTGTGCCGACCTCACCACAAGGTGCCTTACTGCGCTGCCCAAGTGAACTGGTACACCCTACAGGTACAGTTGCCACACTTTTCTACGAAGATGACCACAGGTTTCCGTATGGCAAAGAGTTGAATAAACGAAAGAGAATGGATTCTCTTGTGCAACTGGGGATGATGAAGGAATCTCTCCCCTGGGAACTGTTGTTGGAACGAGCAACATCTTGTCAGACGTTGTATCTGGAAGACCCTAATAAAGCCCTGAACAGAATGTCGTTCCTCTACAAATTCGTAGATAGTACGCCTGCCCTGTGCAGAGACAAGGCGAATATGGTACGTCTTGCAAGGATCGCTGTCAAGCATCTACTGATGGTCGCACAGAAACCACCAGACGATGAGAACAGTACAGAAATACTTCCGGACTTCTGCCATGCGATCTATTCTCTTCTTCAAAGAACCGCCTGCACAACGAGAACAGTCAAAGGGAAAGACGGCCGGACGTTTGAGAAATGGTCTTTCAGCGATGATGTTGTACGAAACACGCTCATCAACAGTGAAAACATAACCCCCTTTGTCTACACCTCCAGGGGGTTTGTTACGCCAAGAGAACTCGCCTTTGAAAATCATGGACGAGTTATGAAAACGCTCGGCGTTGTGCCCAAGGAACTTCAACCTTACAGGGATTTCCTTCGCTGCTGTGGGGTGAGAAGGTTTTTTGAGGCCAAAGACTTTGTAGTCGCTCTAGAGAACATGGCATCCACATATGGTTCCCACCCTCTTAGCCAATCCGACCTAGAGGATTCACTGGCTCTTGCTGATAATCTTGAAAGAGAACATTGGAGGCTTGTAAGTGCATACTTTTCTGGCGTCCAAATGCCATTGGACAGAGTCTTCTTGCCGGATCGTGAGGGGACTCTTCGACTGGTCTCTCAGCTTGCATACAACGATGCCCGTTGGCTACCAGAAGACCCATCTATTCCCTACTATGTTCACGATAACATTCCGTTTAAACTAGCTGTTAAGTTCTTCGGAGTGAAGACGGTGAGATCTCAGCTTGTAGACCAAACAGCTGGGGACTTCTGTGACATTGGACAAGATTTCGGTCAAGGTGAGGAGCTGACCGACAGAATCAAGGGCATTTTGGAATCATATTCCACAGGAATTGATATCTTCAAAGAACTGCTTCAGAATGCAGACGATGCAGGAGCAACTGAAGTCAAGTTCATATACGACACAAGGTGTCATTCAGACAAGAAGATCTTCGACAAAGAATGGAAGTACCTACAAGGCCCATCTTTGCTTGTGTATAACAACAGAACGTTCAGCCAGAGTGACATCGACGCCATCCAGAAAATCGGAAGGGGAAACAAACAAGAGAAAGGTTCCACCATAGGGCAGTTTGGCGTCGGCTTCAACGCCGTGTATCATCTCACAGACTGTCCTTCGTTCATCACGGACTCCGAAACGATGTGCATATTTGATCCGCACGCTAGGTATGTTCCTGGAGCTACAATGAGAAGACCAGGGCGGCTGATCCCCATGGAAACCTTGGAGGAAAAGTTTCCAGACGTCCTGAAGACATTTTTCGTGCCAAATGAAGAGGCTCCTTTGGAAGGGTCTACTCTCTTCCGCTTCCCTCTACGGACAGAGCAAATGCCATCAAGCAAAATCACAGATAAAACGTTTACCCCGACCGAAATCTATTCCATGATGACTTTATTTTGGAAGGAAGCTAACCAGGCTATCTTGTTTCTCAATAATGTCGAGAAGGTTTCCTTTGCCTCCATCGAGATGCAAACAAGGGAATACTACATTGAACACTATGTTGTCAGAAAAGTGCTGAACGAGACGACAAAGGCAAAGCGAGGTGCGATTGCAAATCACGTCCAAGGACAACTGGCGCATGGTCAAGGGGCAGATAGTACACATGACATTCTGTCCATTTCACCAATACAGAAAAGTCACCAAGTTGTCATTGAGAAGACGTATGCCAGGGATGTGTCAGTCAGTAGGTGGCTTATTTCTGAGAGAGTGGGATTTGACAAGCGACCAGACCTCCATGCAGAAGAGCTGTCATTCGCCCGATTAAAGTGCATTATGCCACGTGTAGCTGTTGCGGCTTCGCTTGAGGAGACCATATCAGGCAGACCACAGGCCCCCTTCGTCTTACCAAGTAGTACCAAATTCCGCGGTAAAGCGTTCTGTTACCTTCCTTTACCAACACCTACGACGTGTCTTCCAGTTCATGTCAACGGTCACTTTGCCCTAGATTCATCCAGGAGAAACCTAGCAAGCAGTGGTCTTCATGGGATGTGGAACGAGCTGTTGAAGACGCAGCTGTTGGCACCGGCTTACGTTAGCTTACTGGTAGCTGCCAAAGAGGAGTTGCTGTCACCAACGTCGCATGAGGGATTCAACCTAAACCAGTACTGTTCACTTTTCCCGACGGTGAACAAGGATGCAGATCCTGCTTCGTTCAACGCTCTAGCTGCTGAACTGTACCGCATCATCGCAAGCAAAGATGAAAATCTTTTGCCCGTAGTTGTCGAGAAGGACCGGTCTGTATACTTTCAAAGCCCCAGTGGTTGTTTGTTCGAAGATGAAAGAGACAGTGACATTGAGGCCGAAAGTCCAGGTGAAGCGCAAAGCCATGCCGCCAAGAAGGTTCTATTATCCATTGGGTGCAATGTTGTAGAAACTGAATACATGGGCAGCGTCTACACACACTTCCTACACGCCGGAAGCCCCGTCAAACAGTTCTCGCCGTCTTCAGTTATCCAATGGTTGCGGGCACAAAACCTTCCAGACTTGCAAGGTACCTGCCTTACTAGGGATGCTAATAGTCTTAAAGCTCTTCTGAACTACTGTTTGTATCCGGTTCGCGTTGGGTCCCAAGACTCCGAACCCCTGAATTCCTGCCTTCATGGTGTGCCGTTGCTTCTTGCTCAAGACGGGAATCTCTATAAATTCAACCAAGAAGACCACGTGTTCGTATCTTACTATCATGATCTTGTTTCTGCGAAGTACTCATACATGTTTGCACACGAGTCCATTGTTGAAATGCTGTTTCCCTTCCTTCGACAAGACGCCACAGCCACGGTCATCAAATATTTCGACATACAAGACATGGCATTGCTAGCTAATCGTTATTCAGACATCTTCCCACCCGATTGCTTGATTGGAAGAACTGGACATTGCCCTTGGCGTCCAGAGAATGCAACGACAGAACCAACCACAGAGTGGATAGAACATCTGTGGGAATTCTTATGTGTTGGTGCAAGTAATGAGCAGAGTCTTCAGCCCATCAAACATTGGCAGATCATTCCCAGCACACGGCCGTCACTTTTCTCTCTTGCTAGTGCAAAGATGACCTTCACGACAAACACCCGTGCTCCTTCCACAGTTTTGAATATCTTGGAGAAACTGCAATGTCCGTTTGTAAATGATTGTCTTCTGGGGGGAGGACTGACCATAGTACATCGCAGCCTCGCATCACCAACTAGTAGTGAAGACGTGCTAACCGTGCTCGAAGGTGTCATGAAAGAGGGGCACAATCTGGAAGGGATTTTGAAGGAGCAGGAGAGCTCTTATTTACTCGTACATATTCAGAGAGACATTGAACACCTCAGTCCTAAATCGGTTGACATTCTTAAGAGCCTTCCTGTCTTCCAAACCTTGGACGGTGCACAAAGAAGTCTCCGTGGTTTCGAGGAGGTACTTGTGTTGGACACTAATGCACAAGCCGGTCCATTCATGATCAATGCTCTTCTAATGTACACAGGATGTATCGTTTTGAGACGCAATGAGACCTTGTTCTCGCTGTACAAAGCGGTGGGGGTGGAGACAGTTAGCCAAGTAACACTGCATGTCAAGTACATTCTTCCTAATTTCTCTCTCTTGAGGACATCTGAACAGCGCTTGTTCTACATTTCTTACATCAAAGACCATGTATTGCCTTTCCTCGCGCCTGCAAGCCCAGAAAGGATACAGCTGCTACAGAAACTACGTTCCACAGCGTTCATCCCAAACGTTGACGGGGAACTGGTCACAGCTGATCAGTTTTACAGCCCACGTGAGCCATTGTTTGTTGTAGCCAAGGATCACGTGAACTTCATTGAATTCCCCCCAAGGCCATTCTGTGATGAGACCTGGATAGAGTTCCTGCAGGAAGTCGGTTTACACACCATGATGGAACCACATCGCTTTGTACAGTGCACTGGAACTGTGGAAGAGCAGTTACATGGAGGGTGGGCTGCAGAAAGCACAAGTCTTGAGCAACTGGCCAAGGATCTTGTAACATACCTGTTTGAACATGAGAATGACCTCCAATCTGTGCTTGAAGAGGTATCAGAGACATGTTTCATCCCGTGTCACCGTATATCCCAGCACCTGATGGATATTCACCCAAGTGTGGATGTGGACCCCGTCTGTTTCCGTGGCTCGGTTACATCTGATCACGAATCCTTAATCTGGACAACATCCCTGGCTCTTCCGGAGTGGGCGAGCCCTCCCACTGATGAACTAAAGGAACTGCTGAGCGTACAGGACAACCCACCACTGGATGATGTTCTCGACAACTGTATGAACATCTGTTATGGGGTAGAGGATGGAGATGTTGATGGCAATGTCCTTAGGGTCATGCAGAAAATTTACCACTTCTTGCAAGAGTCTTGCAAAGAGTCTTCATGCCATTGCTTTGAAGACAAGGGGCTGCTTCCTGGAGAAGGTTGTGACAATTGCCAGCTTATCAGCAGGACACTTAGTTCTGTCCCGTGTGTCCTTGTCGAAGTGGGTTCCCATATCCGGTTAAGTGATGGAGCGAAAGTTGTTTTCGAAATGAGCCATGAAGACAAAGCCATCTTTGATGGATATCTCTTCCGTCTCCACAGAAAGTTGGCCGCGCACGAGGCTTTGTTCGGATGTCTAGGAGCTACAGAGAGCATAACACTAGCAAAGTATGCACTCGTTCTAAGTGAACTTGCAAACTCAGATACTTTTCTTGATGAAGACACCCTGCCATGGAAGGCTGCTTGTAAAGCAGTTGCACGTATCGTCGAGCTATCGTGTGGAGAAAATGGGCCTGAACAGTGGCATGAGTTCGTATCTCAAACAACCGATCCAATACTTTATCTTCCAACTCATCTGAACACCTTAGTGCCATCACAAGACATAGTCATAATCGAAGGCAAGGGGTTTGATCCCAGTACCACGGAGAATCTTAACAATAACGTTCTCACACCTTGGCTAACGTTGTCTCGAACGGCTGTGGAGTCTATCCCTGAAGACTTTCGCCCAGTCTTCTTGAGTGACATCACCGAGGAAAAGTTCTCTGAAAGCTCTTCCCTGTGTGAGGACGGAGCACAATGTGCCTTCCGCGCTTTTTACGCCAAGACTTTCCTAGATGAGCAGTTTTGCCGTTTATTGGCACTTGCTATTTCAGTCAGAGGGAAATGCATCGACAAAAGTGGATTAATCCCCGAGGTTCGTTCTAGGCTTGCTGGTGTAGAGTTGCACTGCTACAGAACTATAGAACTGCAGCGGTTAGACCGAGAGAATCTTGACTCCCTGTCAGACAAAGGGAAAGAACTGCAAGCGTATCTTTCAGTGAAGTCTACAGCTGAAGGCTCAAGTTGTGTTAACATATACTTGAAGCACAATGCCATTTTCGGAGGTAACGCTAACATCCTTGCTTTCAGTTTCCAACTTGCAAAGGCGCTTTGTGATTTGTTCAAGGAGTACGATATGGACCTTGAGAGTGTTGTGGAAGAAGTCATGAAGATCCAGCCAACAACAGACACTCTCCAAAGAACACGACGTAGCGTAGACCTGGGTTCTCCTTGTAACGAATCTCGTGTAAGTCACAGGCCAGACATAGAATTTGAGGAGGGCGAAATTGTTGCCTATCGACTCCCTAACGCCGGCCAACAAGAGCAGGCTTTCCATGCCGTCTTCGCAAAAGTTGTAAAAGAGGAAAAGATAGACGAGCTGGACAACAAAGAAGAGGGAGACGAATTGAAAGCCATCACCTCAGGCCAAGAAGTAGCCCTGCTACAAACCAATATGAGTCTAGATTTTGAACGTGTCTTCGAAATACACTTACATGATGATGATGAAATCATGCTAGTGAAAGTTACCGACTTGTACAAAATCGGCGAGGACCAGGCAGTTCAGATTATGCCCGAGCCGGAGGCCGCTTTTCAGCATGTGACACAAGTTCTAGAGGAGGCTTGGGACTTGGAAGAAGACGACCATATGAGGGTTGTAGGTCGACTGTTTCTGTACTGGCATCCAAAGTCGAATCAGAGTGATGAAGACTTTGCTCAGCGAGTGATTGAACACATCAGGAGTGAAATCAGAAGATTTCTTAGAGAGGATGAAGAGTCATCATCTCTATCCGGTGCCTGCAGCGCAGTCGACCACAAGTCGTCGTATCATGGAGGACACGGAGTCAGTCGCAATGGTAGCAATGACCTTCATGATGTGTACATAAACGAAAGAGGTCCAGGTCCTCTTTCGTTTACACCCGGTCCTCTTTCGATTACGCACACATCATCAAGTCAATTGCTACCGTCACCGGGATACCAGGGAACCCGTAGACCAAGGGGTTTCCACTCAAGACGGCGGTCGGTACGTAAGATGACTGGCAGAAGTAGTCACCTGTTTCTTATTGTTCAACATCAAGACGTGCCAAAAGGCAAGCGAAAGTCACATAACAGGAAGCTGTGTGACTCGGACTATGATGAAATGTTCAGTCAGCTTGAAGATCTCATCATTGGTCAACGAACTCACGATGATGAAGGTCGCGTGCTTGAATTCAGAGGTTTCGCTCGATTAAACTCTCTGGACACAACGGACAGTGCTGGGTCACAGCGAGACGTTATAGCAAGGACGTTATATCCAGATCACGGTGAAGCTTGCAGATGGTTCGAACAGGCAAAGAATGACTTCCTTGCCGCGAAACATGATAGGGACGGTGGATTCTACTGTAACGCGGCTTTCATGTGTCACCAAGCGGCGGAGAAAGCTCTGAAGGCGGCTTTGTTTGTCGTCGCTGGAAACCAGTACCGGGGACACAGCCTCAGCGGGTTGGCTTCAGAAGTTGCTCTGCGCCAGCCTGACTTCCATGAAGTTGTTAACATAACCCGCGAATTGTCCCTCCTTCGCTGGAACAACGACACGCCACGCTATCCTGACCGGTGGTCAAGTCCCGGCTTTCCTGCTGCAGGGTACGGCAAAGAAGCTGTCAACGACATGCTGCGTCTGACTGACACGGTGCTGGGCCATGTGTCGTCCCTGATGTAAAACATGACAGATGTTACGAAGTGTGGTGAGTCGCTTGGTTCAACTCGTCAAATAATGCCTCTTGACAATAATGTTTGGATTTTCTGAAATGTACTTAATGATATACAGCATTCATTTATTTGCAGAGTGATCATTTAAAATTTGTCAGTGATAAGTAGGTACAACAATTAGTTAAACAGAACTGAAGACCACTACTCAAGCCTAATCATTTATGCTATGATCAATGCCAACAGGCTAAAGATATCAATTCATGACAAAGAGCGTTATTGTCCAACATTTGCCAAGCTTCAATTCGTGCCATCTTTCACTCACAACTTGCAAACATTACCTAAAAGAATGTCCACCTTTTTATAACCACTTCATTGGTACACAATGTCATTTTAGAAGAAAAAGAACCAACGTAAAATGATCAATAAATGCCTAGAATTCATGCATAGCCCTCAAAAGAAACAATGCTGCTATCTAGACTCTAAACTCATGTAACATTTTGTAATTTCTTAGCATCTGTACATATGAGGACATTGCCGACATCTAGCGGTGCGACGACAAACTGCTGCCTACAAGATGACTGTGTCCCGATCTGAGAGGATCCTGTACCATCTCACCTATTAGTGAAAGAAATTCTCTTGACTATATCATTTGATTGTAGAATAAAGCATAGAGGCGATCATTCCATTGGTATTTAGGACGTTTCTGTGTACAGAAAACAAGTCAATACTAGTAGATTGTGATTATTTCCTGAAAATGCAGACAATTATCAAAACGACAGGTATCGATGTTATAACAGACACTCAATGATCGATGACCTGTGACTTATGACTGTTGAACAACTCCAAATCGATGCTGACATCGACACATTGAAAGTTTGAACGATTGTTGACGTGAGCTTTTGCTGTATTGTCTAAACGACTCTCATGTACATATTCTATGACAATCGATTACGATATAATAGCTTTTTGCATTTATATGCTTTAATACATTGCTTGGTTATGTTTTATCACTTTGTGTATGACGTTATGTATAATATTGTAAATGTTTCATCTTATATATGAAATATTGTACATAGGTGATCATATGTACAGAGTATTGTAAATGCGCTATCTTACATAAATGAAGCCTAATACACTTCATACAGTTAACAACAAAATCATTCATACCCCTAGCAAGTAAATCAAAACTAGACTTACCAACATATAGAGGATGTTAAACTAAAATGGGCTCAAGGGATGTAATTCGCGTAATCCTTTTGACAACGTAACACAACAGAGTGGGCATGGGAAATCAACAATGTTCAATGTTCGTTCAGTACCAAGGACAGCACTTAACATGATTATGCGTATGGGGCGGGGGGTCACCCTTGTATATACCGGACCAAAGATTATCACACAGTCTCGGAAGCATCATATAGTATGTATGCTTTAAAGCAGCATGTCCTGATAGGACATATATGTAAATTGTTAGTTGGAACGGCTTCTGTACTCCTGGGGAAAATGCACAGAAGTGTATAGAAGCTAAATATGTCAGGGTATGTCGAGAAATCCCAATGTGTTGTTGTTGTTGCTAGTTTTATATGGCGAACATGTATCTGGTGACGAGAGTAAATCTTTTAAGCTTTGTATATTTCTTTAAAACTCATTATCTAGTACGTTACATTTGTTTCAGTATTTGATATATTGTTTTGTGACTAGAGTTTATACATTGTTGTGTGTGCAAATCTTTACTCCGTGGCTTTGGTTTAATGGAAATATTTTTGTTTACTATTTCACGTGTGTATCACAAAATTGCATTTTGCAGGCGATAGGGATAAATTGCAGGAAGCTACAGTAAACCGTACGTGTGGACATTCCTATATTTCATGTATAGGTCTGAATTTTCTCCTTTTAATGCAATATTTGATCCGTAGAAATGCCCGTATTAAGGAATGAACGAATAAATGTAGACCTTCATTGTACATTGTTGTTCCAAAAGTCAGAGTGTAAGTCACAACAAATACCAGTTTACAAACACATTTTGGTCAATGGTTTCGGTCTCTTTATGATAATGGAAATTTAGAAGCAATGTACGTAGTTCCAGTTGTGTAGTGAGAAAGTGACAGTTCTTACAACTTTAAAATCTTTCAGATATTTTATTTGTACCTTGTGAAATGAATTTTTAAACTTAGGAGTTAACAAGTTAGAAAGTAAATGCTGACGAACGTCTACTACACGTTGCTGTGTTTGTGATACAATAAACCTCACAGTTCTTTAAATGCTTCGTGTCTATTGCACTGATTGATCACAAAGTGATAGGTTTCAGGTTCTAAAATACAATTGTTAACGGGTCACATTCAACCACAGTAATCATTCAATGAACCCAGGCATTTGTACAGAGTAACATCATTCTGATGTTATTGGACACCGAACGTTTACACCCTTCACGACCAGTTCATCTTGCTGACATTTAATCAAGTTTATTTCCGTATGTGACGTCACAGGGAACACGGCAGCCAGTTCGGAACCTGACATCGTGGCTCTTTGTTTTGAGAGTCACACAACGCAAACATTATGATAACTTTCAACTGGACACGATCACGATTATTATGCACTTTTTATTAATCTGATGCTGCTAACAGTTGAGCTACGGTGACATCTGTTTAAAAATTAACAAAACTTGAAATGCTTCAGGAGTCACCGACACAACATGAAACCAGGAATAAATGTGAACTTGTCCTATGGTCGCAAGTACGCTTGAACACAGAAGATCATAAATGAATATAAATTGTTATTCATTCAACAAGCCACTCTGTAAATCTGAACATTTCCAAATCTGGCTTTGTGTTTACAATTGTGTCTCTCCAAATCACAAAATCAATTTCTAAGATATATGTATATTATGAATACTACCAATGATAGTGATAATAAAGAGTAGAACATAAATTTACAAAGAAATCGTGGCAGGAAATGGAGTCAAACTAACAGACTTCACGAATGCAAACGTTATCATCAATGGCCACAAACCACATGTATACGAATGACTGGTCACAGTTGGTAGAGATTGCATTTGTAACGACATATGTACGCAACGCGTGCTTTTTATTGAAAAAAATCACAGGTCTTAGTGGCAAGTGTGCAGATGTTGACACACTGGCAGCACCAAATCCGTAGGCGTTTTTTGGCACCTTTAGACAGATTAGCCGTGAGGCTCGGTGGGC
This sequence comes from Branchiostoma floridae, assembly GCF_000003815.2. Lineage (NCBI taxonomy): Eukaryota > Metazoa > Chordata > Leptocardii > Amphioxiformes > Branchiostomatidae > Branchiostoma > Branchiostoma floridae. The sequence continues at coordinate 21,773,319 of NC_049983.1, read as the reverse complement.
GTCACTCCACCGTCATGAGGGCAGGGGCATAGCGAGTATCGAACTCAGGACCAACTGATTCTGATTCCAACGCTCTAGCCGTTACGCCACAGATACCCCAATATATGCTTTTTATAGAACTTTTGAAAAGTGTTAACATATTACATATGTGCGGTAAGATATCCACGTGAGAATGTCCAGTGAAGGGCCATCTGTAGCTTGTTCCACTAGTGTAGAAGACAAATTTTCTAGTGTCACACTTCGGTCTGAGAGTTCTGGTGTGCATGTGAGCAAAGTGACTTGAAAAATTTTACCTCCGGCCATCTTTCAAACATGTGCTGTCCGTGAATAACTTCATCTTGATTTACAACCACGACATAAAGTCACATGAAGTTTCGGTCACTGATTGCCACCTTTCTCAATGCAATATTATTGATTTGTACTATAATGCCACACTACAGCTATTCGTCGCTACAGGGTGCCGTATATCTGGTAATTTGTTACGTTTGGGAACGCATTGTCAGCAGCGACGCCTAGCTGCGGTGTGGAATAGTACCAATGTTTTAAAAGGGAAACAAGGGCACTGTGGCCCCATGCCCTGACCATGTGCCCCCTTACCCTGTAGAGCAGATCCTCTGGCAAGCATAAGAGTTACAAGGGATGCTATTGGGTGACAGTTTTTTTTAGAATAGGCGAAAATCAATGCGTGCGCTGGTGTCATTCATAAAATTATGTCAGAGTGGCCTAAGCAACTTTGGCCTGAGGGGGTATCTAATTTCTAGTCATTTGATTGTTCTTCATACAGTACTGGACGCCCACTTGTCCTGCAGTCAGACTGTCCATCAACTGGATTGTACAGGGTGTTCGAGGAGCCAGTAGGTTGTCCATCAGTTCGGTTGTACATTGCGTCAGATGAGCCTTCATTTTCTGCACCAGCGTTCTGCAACCTGTACAGCATCCTGCTTGCATTTGGCACGTCGTTGCCTGTTGTTGGGTGAACATTTCCCGCCTCAGTATTCTCGAATTTTGGATGCACGTCGACTGCTGTCGTCGCCGACATACTATTTCTTGATGTGACCGGTTTTTCGACGATTGCCTCCTGTTGGTTTGCTACATTTGTACGTGGCGGGTGATCAGTATCTGCACTGGCAACTTCTGAGGAGTCCGGATAGCCGATTGCATACGGCAGGATTTTATAGCCGTCTTCTTGCCCTTGGTCGTCAAAGCGCGTCATTGCATATGACTGAAGTTTGTGGCCATCGCCTCGCCTTGAGGCTCCGTTCTGTGCAAATTGCTGTAGACCCACTTCTGTGCCTTCGTCGTTGGTACGCACACTCGACTGATGTTTCTCGTTTTTACCTCTTCCCGGCACTTCAGCATATGTCACTGCGTACGGCTGAATCGTGTCGTCTTCTGGTGCCAGGTGGTGTGAGGGCGTTGATGGTCTGTTTGATGCCGAGTTTCTGTCAGTTGCCTGCGGTTCATCCAAGTCCTCGTAGTCGTAGACCACTGCGTACGGCTGGATTCCTTGACCTTGACCGGAGTCGTCGCTGTTAGGTCCGGGAGGAGCGACGTTGGGGTGCGCCAAACGTGCACGTTGTCGGCGGTTGTGGATGAACACAACCGCCAACGATGCCAACATCACGAGAAACGGCACCGCAAAAGCGACGGTGAGTATAGCAAAACGGGAGATCCATTCCTCATCGTTCGCGGTGACCAAGTCTATTCCCCCGATAGGGATGATAATGTCCACTTCAACAGTCGTTTGCTCAGAGACTTGGATGTTGTTTGTGTGTATGTCAGTGTAGTTCTGTGTGGAGATGGTCTCACACCGCGTTGGGACGTTTGTGCGTGGCATTTCTTCAGTGGGAATGGTGTCGTTGTACAGATCGGAAGAGGCGAGCATTTGTTGTAACCCGTCCGTATCTGTGTGACAGACATCGTCAGCCATGTTGATGAGGTGCGTGTCACGCAGACTGGCGGGTGAAGCGCACTTGAGCGCCTTGCGGAACCCGATGAAGGTCAGGAGCGGCAGGTGGCAGATGAACCACGTCAGCTTCTCGTCGCACCTCAGCTTGTTCAACCCGATCATGAGGAACAGGCGCTGGTTTTGGTTCAGACGCATGGCCTGGCTGTCGATGTTAGTGATAAGGTTCGTGTGTAAGTTTGCGATCATTAGCTTTTTAATCTCTAGCAGCGCGTCAACCGGCAGGGAGCTCAGGTAGTTCTGGGACATACGCAGTGAGCCCAGGGAAGGGAGGCCGCGAAAAGCATGCTGGGATATCGCTGAAATCCTGTTCCTTTCGAGGTACAAGTAGTCGAGTTTCGTCAGGCCAAGGAAAGCGTCATCCTCTGATGATAAACAAAACAAAACAAAGTTCGTAAACAAAAACGGTCTTAAAGCAGCAGTTGGAAACACAGTGAACACAGTGAAGCAAACAGAGAGAACAAGCGTAGATACAAGTCCTACAATATAATGCTATACAAAAATAACATACAGAAAATGTGTTGGTATGAAAACACAAGCATATAGACCATAAACGAATCATCCTGTGAATCGGCAGCCTTTTAAATGGATTCTGCATCATGTTTTATTTATGAGTAGTTCTATCTATTCTGACCTGCCATTTCCTACAGCTGACCTTTGTGGAAATTTTATTTTGTCACTTTTGACGTTTTCAGTGATTTGCCCAAAGGTACAAAAAAGTGGGTGGCATATCAACGGATTTTAACCCAGGGCCACTGCACTGTGGGCCAAACACCCTGTCGTTACGCCACAGGACCCCACCCACATATTACCACTAAAATTCGGCACAAGATAATGAAAGATGTCATATTGTTTCCTGTGTTTTTATCACAGAATTTCATATACATGTATGTAATCATCACGCATCCATTATTGCTTATAATTTAAATTGGCAGGTGACAACCCACATGTCAGACTAATTTAGTCACATCACTGGGAGGGATGGTGATGTATATGCAGTTGGAGCCAGTTATTTGTATACCCTGTAGTTACTGTATAATTCGGGAAGTTGTATAGAATTCCAAAACACCTTAATCATTTATCATTCACTTGTTTTAGAAAAATAATGCATTATTGTATAAGCCTTTGTGGTATATTCCCGTATGCGAGGGTCCTTAAAATGATGCCATTGATTTGATAAAAAAAACTCACTTTTTCCACCAAATGAGATTATATTTGGCACAAAGGTAAACGGATACATCTTAAGATTGAAATATTTCAATTTGTTGTTCAGATTTTTATGACTGCCAGTTGATTTCAAAATGACCACACCCCTGGAAGTCACATAGGTCAGTAGGTTTCCTTGCTGTTTCAGTAGTAGGGTATGCTACAGGGAGGGGCTCCTAGCTCTTAAACTTTCTTGAGGCTCCTCCCATTTTACGTCCCTACCGAAAAACGGGTGCCCTTCCCTGGATTGGAACTGGGTCTCCCTGTACATGTTACCAACTGATTGGTAAATTGTTGATCTACAGGGACATCATTCAAATGTTCTATTAAAATGCGTTATTTTGCTCCTCACCCTTTTCAAAATTAATCAGCATTTGGTTATGGCTGCTATGTTTATGATTGGGAGTATAAAAAGAGTAAAGACAGAAAGGCAGCATTTGCAGACAAATACATGATGTTAAGTTATTGTTTACCTTCATATAGTCCAGCCTGACAGTCTAGTGCTCTGATTATTCCTAATCAATCACAGCCCTGCAGTACTGTCTAGCCAGTTGCTACATAACGTAATTGGACACCATAAAAAGGGTAACCATGGTGACAGCCGTCCGGTCCTGGTCATTAACATTACCTGACCAGACATAACCTAACCATATTTGGAAGGGAGAAGAAGATAAGGAAACTGAACAAGGACAATATGTTTCCCTTCTGTGAAGGTAAACATCAACATAACAAATGTTAGAACAGCTGCCAACCTACCTAGACTGGAGATACGGTTAGTATTAAGGTAGAGCCTCTCCAGAAATGGGAGACCCTGGAAAGCTCCCGGCTGGATATTCGAGACGTTGGACTTCTCTATCTTCAGGAGCTGGAGGTTCGGAACTGTCGGGAAGGACCGCACCGCGAGGGTAGACTCACGGAGGTGGCGGATGATGATGGAGCGAGTCTCCGCGCGGAAGTCGGTCGGTATGGCGTCCAGGCACGGAGAGAAGGTGTAAGGCACTCTGTATCCCACCCAGGAGCACGGCGGCCCGTTTGTGATATCTACCCGAGGACAGGTACAGAAGAGGCCATTTCTCTTGTCCCAGACAGTTCCGTACTTGTCGGTCATATGGCAGCTGTCTGGGCACTGTAGAGGGGACGAAAACGCCAGTATTAGGCTGGACACGAGAAGAAACCACACCGGTGCCATGATTCGCAACATTTCGATTTGTGTGTGCGCGATCAGTCTTGTCAAATTAGATGTCTTCATGCATGATTTTAAAATAAAATGAATATTCACCGAGTGATTCAACACTTCTTATTTGCTAAACGTCATCATTGTTTATGTCATCATTGCTAAACGTCATCGGGCGTGGCGTAACTGGTAGAGCGTTCGGCTCGGAATCTATAGGTCCTGAGTTCGATCCCCGCCGTGCCCCCGACGTTGTGCCCTTGGGAAAGGCACTTTACACGACCTTCCTCACTTCACCCAGGTGTAAAAATGGGTACCTGACTTCGGTCGGGGAGGTAAAAGACTAGCTTTACCTTCTGTTTGTACCGTGTAACACTGTTAATATAAGTTACTAACTTGAGTGCAGTGCCACATTGTCCTCGTCTGTTGAAAAGCAAATAGAAAAAAAAAAACGTCATCATTGTTATCTAACACTCCTGACTAAATCGCGCTCCTAGCGGCCGGCCACCACATAGCGTGGGGTCAGGGAGAGATTTTGTACACCCAGCCAGGGAGAGATTTTGTACACCCAGGTTATCTAACATCCACTTTTCGGTAGACCATGCGACCGCGGAGAGGCCAAATGTTCACAGAGTTCAAAGAATTTCATAGATAAAGAATGATTTTAAGGATAAAGTTAAACTGTAATTTCCAACACAAAAACTGGACTTGCCCAAATTTTCAACTGATCAACTTCTACATAACGTGACGTCACAGAAGCAGTGGATCGTCCATTCCTCGACAAAGCATCGCTCAGTCAAACTTTTGGGTGGGTCAATTTTCTGTGTTGGATATCATAGTTCAACCTTATTAATCAGGATGACTTCTACCCAAACAGATAAACTTTCAAGTCAGAAGAACGATTTTGTTTACGTTGTTTGTGTTTTGTTGTCTACCTTTAAATCTTGCTTCATTTTTCCATTATGAAACCAAGGGTAACAAAGATCCAGTTATGGTCGCTGCTCGGCGATCGTCGTCTAGTGGAAATGGTCTGGTTTGGGTGGGTTCAGACGTGCGTATGATAGTCCGTATGGCTGTCTTAGCTTCTACCAGGCTCCACAGGTCGCTAGGAAAAATTCAAATTGGACAAATATAGCCAGATAAAATGCCAGTGGAGTTAGCTGGTCGCAAACCAAACTCCTCGGACAGCTAGCACCTCTGGCATGTGTCTATATTTGTCAAATTTCTACTATGTTTCCAGACCTGTGAAGCCTGGTGGAGGCTATAGAATACCACACGGACCTCATACGGACTCGAGTATATACGCAGCTATTACGTATACGCACGTACGTGAGAACGTTAACCTGGCTTTTGACACAGTATGTGTGGGTGACGCGGAAAAGTACTGAAATAATTCGTAAGACCACTTTTTTCAGCTCCTTCAATTTAACGTAACCAAGCGACCGCTAGCAAAGAAAAACAATTAGTAATGAATAGTTCTTTCTGGCAAATGAAAAAAAAGTAATTGTTTTCCTTTCCTCTACTGAAGGCACATGTTCTCACACGGGTGTGGTGACTGACATGTGAGTAATGATTTGATTATTCCCGAAGTGCTGTGCGTCAATAGATGGCTCAGAAATATGAATATGTAATGCAGGATTTGGCGCACGTTGCGTCAATGAAGTATACAGTTTTTTTTCATGTGACGTCATCTGCGCCATGTTGGATTACAGCGTGTTAACCACTCGAAGATGCTACTGATTAATCAATTACCCGCCAACATGGTCGTCGGAGGATTCAAATCATAATATGTACGGCGTCAATGAAAATTCTGTATTCGCTATCCAGGAAGTTTCACTCATTTCTCGTATAATGAATCCGGCAGGCGCCAGGCACCATTTTAATGTCTTTTATCAATCAAATCCTCATATCAATCAAAGGAACACAGATGGTTTAATGTCAATGTTCAAGGTAACAGAGATGCTGTGTGTGCGAAGATGCACCATAGTCCTACCAGTAATTGATTAGTTGAACGTTAGCCTTTCCCATAATCTCTGTCTTATTTTGCAAAGTATATGGTTAGTCAGGGGCACCATACTTCGGTTGAATCATATAGCTCAATGGAACATGGCATAGTTTGCTGCGCGAAGATCACGTACGCGTGCAGCGATAGCATATATGTATCTTCTTGACTTGTAGCATTAGAAAAACACGACTTTTAGCTCTAAGGAGGCAATCTATTCGCTTGATCAAGGAGAGACCTGACGGTGGCTATATCCAACTCAATGTCGTGGTCAGTGAATTGTCCTTCATTTGCTGTTTTGAGTTCTTCGAGCACGCAGAGTCCCCGTTGAAGAAAGTCGACGGACTCTTCCTTCCGTTGAAGTGCTTGGCACGTCCTTCCCAAGTTGCACAAGCAGTCGGCCAGAGCCGGAGATCGGTCGTCGTCCCCATGGAGACGCGACAGCATGTCCAAGTGTCGTTTGAAGGTTGTGAAAGCCTCGTTAAAGTCTCCATGCTCAAAGTAGATCTCTCCCAGTCTGTGCGTGGCCAAGACAACGGCTGGGTGTAGACTCTCGGATCCATAGAAAGCGTTGAGCACCTCTAGCCCTTCGAGATGACATGAGATTGCTCTGCTGTAATCACCCAACCGTCTGTGTGCCTGTCCCATGTTAATCAGGCAGGACCCTGTATCACTGTGCGGTACCGCATCGCCGTATATGAGCCAAAACATATCGAGGGACCGCTGGTACAGTCCGATTGCTTCTTCTTGTTGTCCTAGGTTGGAGCGAACGGAGGCCAGCTTCATCAGTATCGCAGCCGTGTCGGGATGGGGCTCGTCGCCATGGAGCTGTGTCTGCATGTCCATGGCACTCTGTAGGTGTGTAACTGCCTCATCGTAACGTCCTACCCGATCGTATGCAGCGCCGAGATTGAGGTGACCCGTAACAACCTTCATGTGTGGTACGCCCTCTCCAACGTGATCGATAAAGGCAGACAGGGACTTCGAAAGGAGCGAGATCGCCTCTTCAGTCTCTCCTAGCAGATAGCAAATGGAGCCAAGATTGTTGATGGATTCCATTATCATTGGATGGGACTCGTCCTCGTAAAGGCCTCGTTCTATTTCGAGTGACTTCACAACGTATTCTTTTGCCATCTTGAAGTCTCCCTGGAATTGGTAGGCTTGCGCTATATTGCCGAGAACCACTGATGTTGTAGGAAGATGTTCTTCTTCTCTGTCGGACATCTGCTGGAGGTATGACAACGACTTGTGCAGATAGTCTAATGCCTTCTGGGTGTCGCCTTGGCTTAGGTACGTAGTGCCTAAGATCGACAATATCTCTGCTTTGCATTTGTGGGGTCTGTCGGGCCCGAAGATTTCGTCATACATGGACAACGCCCTCTCTCCGAAATGCAAGCTGCTTCCCACGTCTTCCATCTCGTCGTAGGTGTAGGACAAGTTGTACAACGAATCGGCCACATCGGGATGACTGACGCCTTCACCGTGCACTAGGGTCGTCATGTCGAGAGCTTGTTGATGAAACGCCAACGCGTCCTCGTGTTGCCCCAAATCATTGCTCACGTTGCCCAGGTTTTTCAGTGCCGCGGCAACGAGGAGGTTCGGCTTATCGGGTTCAGACAGGCGGATGGCCTGCTTATATGCCTTCTGGTAAAACTTTAAAGCCCGAACGTAATGCCCAAGCCGACGGTGTGCGTTACCAATGTTTGTCCATACATTTCCCAAAGCTCTCTCTCCGTCTGGAGAAGACTGGTAGATTTGTAGAGCTTCGTCAAGGATAGCCAAGCACTTCCTGTACCGTCCAAGGTAAAAGTAATCACCCGAAATTTTGATCAAAATCGCGCCCATGGACTCGTTCTTCGCATCTTCTCCAAACATCAGTTTCTCAATGTACAAGGCTTCCTCGTAGAGAGCAACGGCCTTTTTGTGCATCCCAAGGTCCCTGTACGTAAGACCGAGGTTTGTCAGGGCAAGGGACATGTCTGGATGTGCCACGCCATTCCCGAATACTTGTCTGTACATACAAATGGCCTCTTCGTAGCTCCTGATGGCGTCCTCCAGCCTGGCTTGGGAGCGGAAGACAGCGGCGATGTTAATGAGCACATCCGGAAGGAGCATGTCGTCAGGAGTTTTCCTGCGTAATCTCTCAGCAATCACTTTGACTTCGGTGAAATATTCCAAGGCTCTTGAATAGTCGTCATTGCCATGGTAAGCCTGGCCAATAGCACATAGAATATCTGCTTTGCTCTGAATGTCCCTAGCCTTTACGTAGCTCAGAGCCTCCTCAAGTGCCCTGATGGCTTCCTCGCTCTTATTCATCTCAGTGTAGGAATATCCCATGCCCAGGAGACATTCAACGAGAGCCGACTTCCCAAATCGGTCGACGTCGCGTCTTACCAGCTCAAGTCGCTCTTTTCTCAGTTCCAGAGCGCAGCTATTTTCTCCGAGTTCCTTGTGCACGTACGCTAGGGTTGACAAGACTTCTGAAAGATGCTGGGGTGAAACGTCCCCAGACCTGGCTTCTTTCAGAGCTAGCAGAAGGGAATCCTTGGCGTGTGGGTACTGTAGGAGGCGGAGATGAACAAGGCCTTTTGTCAGGGGAGAGTCATCAAACAAATTTCCAAACTTGTCTGTCACTCCTTGATCAGCGCCGATGAGCGCGTCAAGAAAGGCCTCTGTTTTTGCTTCAAGTGGGATGACTGTGCAGAGGTAGCGGTGCAAGAGATCGTTTCCTATTCCTGGAAACAACCCTTGAAGGTCGACGTGGGTGCCCAAATCGGACTGGTCAGAAGCCTTGTAACGCCGCGCGACGATCAGATCGCCCTTACCTCTCTCGTTAGCCAAGTAAGAACGAAGGCGCACCTCACTGGCGAAAGCGAGAACGAAATGAAGATTGTGTATTGCCTCTGCATTCAAGACTCCGTCACTGTGAAGCTGCGTGACTGCATCCCAGGGCGTTTGTTCATAGAGGCCGTGGAAAGTTGCCAATCCATTGACCATAAGAGTAGGTAGCCTGTAGATCTCCTTCTTCACCTGGTACAATCTACCCAGGTCTGTCAGGCATACATCTGCGGAAAATCGCGTCAGATCTTCGCAGAGGGTTATGCTTGCTTTCCTCTGGCCAATGGTTAGTTTGGAACCACCCGAACATCCATCGGCATCTGTCTGGTCCACTGGGTCCACTTGCTGACAGAGGATAGCCCTCACTCTTCTGTTGTAATCGTCTACAAGGAACCGATTTCCTGTCACGAATGTTACTTTGGAAAGGACGTCTGCCAAGTTGTAACCTTCTTTGAGAACCATTTCTTCTGTCTGATTCCGGGCCAGGTCGGCGGGTGTGCCTATCAGCTCTACTGACCACGGTTTGTTTTCTGTTGGGGGACGACCAAGTGGTATCTTACATGCCCAGGGCATGGCTCCGTCAAAGGCAAACCCGTTAGGTCCGTCGTCAAAGAACCAGTTGTCGTTTCCTTTCCCCGAAGTGTAGTCGTTCAGGGTCTTGATGGCGAGTGACGGGAGGATGGTTTCTCCAAGGTTGACCACCTTTAAGTGAAGGAGGTTCGTCAACGTGCGAAAGTACTGTTTGGTGTCTTCGCCATCCCGACCTTCCTCTATCAGAATAGCGAATTCGAGGTCGGAATATGGTGTCATTTCCTCTCGTGCGAGGGACCCAAGTCCAATGATAGCGTATTTAGAAGGCGGATCTCCGATGACAGCGATGCATTCATCAACCATGTCGCAAACAAAGGCTTTCATGTTCGATGTAGTTTGGTGGCAAAGGTTACGTATTGCATCTGCTCTTTGTTTCTCCACTTCCTTTCTCGCATCTTCGGTGGTGAGCTCTTTCTCTTGATCTGACACCGCGGTTATCTCGTGCAGAGAAGCTTTGCACTTTTCGCGAATCTCGGCCAGCTTTTCTTGATGTTTTCTGCTACCTGTAAAAGTGTCTCCCCTGTTTTTATCACTGCTTGCAGGAACGATTGTGGCGATAAACTCACTTTCCAAGGAGCGAATCATTGTGGCGATGTCCTTTCGTTCTTCAGGAAGTTGACACCGACTCAGAGCTGAGTTGTAGAGAGCCGATGCTTTGATGAAATGCTGTGCTTCCCGAGATATCTTGGCTCGACTTTTGTAGACATCACCGAGACCCAGGAAGCACTTTGTCAGGCGTTGGCTGGTGGCGGATTTTCCTCCTAAAGACCGGAGAGCCTTTGCTATCATCAATTCGGCTTTGTCAAGGTTTTCCCTCTTTAATAGCTCAAGGCCTTCCTCGAGCAGGTCATCGAAGTCTGTTTCGTCATCACTTTCATCTTCTTCAGTGCTGGTATCTTCGTCACTTGACATGTCGTCCCAATCGCTTTCTGACGAGGTGCTTGTACCATGTTCTTGTTGTGCCACCTCTGACGACATGTCCTCTTCTTCCTCTAATTGTGGGTCATTGCCCGCTTGTACAGCTGTACTTGGTTTCTCTTGTTCCATGCAGGACCTTAATTTTTCAGGACGGTCATTTGTATCACTCATGGTGACAGCTCTTTTGTATGTTTTGTGCTGGCGTTCTTTGTTGTTTGTTGAATGACGTAACGTCGCGACAGACGTCGGTGTGCCAGTAGCGTATCCTGAGAAAGTAAACAGACAGTTAATGATTTGCCTTTCATTCAATTCTGTTCGAGACTGTTTTTTTACCAAAAGACTACGTATCTACTTAACTCATAAAAGTCTCCATTATGCAGAACGTGGGACATTTTGTTAGTCACTGTCTTCAAAGAAGAAATCAAACACAACAGTAAACGTAGTTGTAGTGTACAACATACATGTACTTAGTACTACATGTACTTAGTGTTGCATACTCCATGACTTTACTTTTATTTAGGAACTGTACATGCAAATAGCCTTTGATTTTGCAAATATAGTATTGATAAAGATTTATATTTATAAGAAGACAGCATTATCAAGAAGACAACACAGGAATAAAACCTCAACCTCTCTTCAGTAACATCTACAGCGTGATGTAATTGTTGTATACCAGAGTACCAATTATTCTCCAAGCAGAAAATCGTGACCTTTTCCTTATATGCCGTATAAAAGAATACGGCATATAACGAAAAGGTCACGATTTTTCCCACCAACCTCTGCTTGGAGAGTAAGCACTAGTACTAATAACGCAATTACATTCATGCACGTAATATTAAAGAAGTATCTAGAAGGTGTATTAGTATCGGAGAGCCTACAGCCTAAAATTTGACAAACAGCTCCAATATTACAAGCACAAAACTAAAGGGCGTGTGCACCGAGGGTTTCGAGCCCTGGCAACTTATTGAAATTGCGCATGCGCCTCTGTAAAGGTCAACTACAGCCGGCCCAACTCGAATGGCAGTTGCATGATAATAATGATACGTGTTTAAACACTAGATGGAAAAAAATCACAATCCAAACCGAACAGTCTCAACGCCGACATATTCTATACTAAAAAGGAAATGTCTCTCGTGTACTAATTTCTAAACCTTTTTTTCCAACGTCACGGAAGAATCAGATTGTGTTCTGCTACTCGGTGATGCTAGTACATTATTATGATGCTAGTACATCAAGGCTATTACCATTATTCCAGAGAAACATCACTGTTGGTGGAAATCCATCCCTTGTATTAGAAACAAGACGTGACTTGAGACTGAGCAGTTGTCTCGATGTAACACCTTTCTTTGAACATAAGGCGGGGTTCAGGGAAGCAGGAGAACTCGATGCGAAGGCAACGAAAATGCGGAAGTCAAAACTACGTCCAACTTCCTGTTTTAAGATATATAATCTGTACTATTACAACGTCTTCACGGCAAACCTGGTATGTTCCCATGTCTCTACAGGAAACATGTTAACTTAAGCACTTTTGATTTTGTATGTAGTAGAGCTACATTCTTACTAGAGTCTGCTTTTCAGTCTCCGGACATCACAAAGGGTAACTTTGCCTTTCTGTTTACATAAGTACACGTACACCTGTTAACGTTACTTAGTAACCGTACGATACATTGGCCTACAGTGCCTTGGGGCCTATGGAAAACAACGAGCTCCGCAGCCATAACAGGATGTTGAAATTAAGAAAATAAAACAACAATAAAACAGTCGGATGACTTCCTACTTATTTGTACCTACCAAAGATATCAGTTGCTGAAACTTTGCAGTTCGCAGGAGGTCAATATGGCGGCTGGACTTGGCACTGGCAAGCACTGGCGCTATGTCTGCAGGTGGGCCGATTCTATTTGAAAGGGGAGGGGTGGCTTTTTGGCGAAAGCTCATGGACGGAGCTAATAGTATAGCACTACGTACTGCCAAAGCATTCCCTGTGGAATTCTGTTTTTAATGCCTCGAAACTAAAGAAGACATGGATCTATATTGTACTTGGTGCGTAGGTAGGTCTAAAAGCCGACGGAAAAGACAAGGTGATTGAAAACTTTTCCTGCTTAGGGAAACAAGGAGAGCCTAGGAGAGCCAATTACCCAGATTTCGTAGCATATCGATATCCAACAAAAAATACACAAAGAAGTTGTTCAAAATATTCAATTCCTTTTAATGCAATTGCATGTCTGCGGATATGTAGATTCCAATATTAATATGTTTGTAACAGTAGTTCAATCAACTGTGCAAAATATGTCATCCTTAATTTACTTTTTACTCTACTGTCGATGTCTTAATTGTTCTTTTTGTTTTTAAATCTATTTCGCACAAAATAAAAAAGCTACATAGAGAAAGATACGTCTAAAACAAAAGAATGTGGATTGTGCTGGGTTAGGTGGAGTCCAAAACGGCACTTCATATTTCATTATTCAATTACAAAACAACTTTCCCATTAAACATAGAAAGAAAATCAGAAATGAACATTTTAGACATATATCGTAAAAGAACACAGTTAATAGTATACACAATATCATTCCGCCTCTTTTCTCAAGTGTGATCATTTAACTAACGCCCATTCACGAGTTTTTATATACAATCAGGTCCAGGTTCAGGTCCGGACCGTAGCTGATCCTCTGGACCTGGACCGTACTCTCAACGCAGAGGTTAGGCCCGGCTGTCTTTTAAACGTTTTTTAGTCGTTTTTATCGGGCTTTCTATTTTGTATTGTATGTTGTATTGTCAAAACCTAACAATACAAGATACAAAACAAAATAGAAAGCCCGATAAAAACGACTAAAAAACGTTTAAAAAAACGCCGGAGCCTAACCTCTGCTTGGAGAGTACCTGGACCGTACCTGTATCTGAATTTCCTGTCCCGGTACCCACCCCCTACTTTTCACCTATGTTTCTTCATGTGCCGCTTCAAGCAAGTCATCCTTGCCGTAGCATAACTACAAACATCACACTTAAAGGATTTTTCAGCAGCGTGCGTGGCCATGTGATCTTTCAGCGTGTACAACTGCGAGGCAGCGTACTCACAGAGACTGCACTGAAACGGTTTCAACTTGTCGTGCTTCGCTCGGACATGTCTGGCAAGAGTATAACTGGATATAGCCGAATAGTCGCACTGTACGCAGAGAAATCGTTTCTCGCCAGTGTGTAGGGCCATATGTCGCTGTAGGTCGGACATCCGTATGGACGAAAAAGGACAGATGCCACATTTGAACGGCCTCTCGCCGGTGTGGGTAGCGATGTGACGCTTCAAGTTACCACTGTCATAGGAGGAGTACGCGCATATGTGGCACCTGTGCTGCTTGTCACCAGTATGATTGGTCATGTGGCGTTTCAACTTCTCCTTGCTAACGCCGGAATAGTCGCACAGTTCGCACTTGTAAGGCCTGTATTTACTGTGTTTGGAAACGAGGTGGTACTTCAGTCTTCTCTTCTCCGCTGTGGAAAATTCACACATATCGCAGTGATACGGTTTTTCCCCGCCGTGACATATTCTGATGTGTTTGACAAGTTTACTCTTGTCAACAGTTGAAAACTCGCAGTGCCCACAGCGGAAGGGTCTCACATCGGTGTGTTTGGACATGACGTGCTTCTTCAGGTTGTCCGATTGAGTCGCCGAATAGTCGCACAGCTGGCAGTGGTACGGTCTCTCACCGGTGTGAGTTCGGAGATGACGTTTCATACGTGATTCTATCTCCGTGCTGTACTTACACTGTGGGCAGTTGTGTGTGATGACTTCCTTTTTCGATCTGTTTCGTTGACGACCATGTTTCGCCTTGAGGTGCCGTTTCAGAGCGTGTTTATGTGTTGTAGAATATTGGCATCTTCTACACTGATGTGGCAGCTTACCGTTGCGCAGCCTGAAGTACTGCTTTCCTACCTAAAGGGTGAAAACATTATAAACAATTAGAAGTACCATGGAAAAAAGTTGAACTGTAATTACCAACACAAAAATTGGACCCCAATATGACCCCAATTTTCGACTAATCAGCTCCAGTCTTTGTCAAGGAAACACCAATCCAATCCTTCTGTGACGTTGTGTTACCTAGATAAAACACGTGACTCGATGAGCAGTGGATCATAAGTTGCAGAGACGGCGGGCGCTATAGACTTCCTGCAACTTATGATCCAATGCTCACCAAGTCACCAAAGGGATGATGGAACAACGCAGGTGCGGAAAAATTCCTGTAGAATTCCCGGAATTTTTGCCAATCGGACATATACTATACTGTTAGGCTAGCCCCAGAGGCGTCGCCAAAAATAGATCGGTAGGCCTATAATAGCCTCTACCAGGCTTCGTGGATCAGTGGTGTACGGCCACGAATGTGAGTGAGGATAATGTTTTTTCTGGCCGGCCGTCTCCCCTAGCGTACTATTGACTCTATTTGGCCAATTTCTACAATTAGACCACCGATCCACGAAACCTGGTAGGGGCTACCTACGTCCCACTGTTTTCTACTGTGCCATTGCCAATTGCCTGTGTTTACACAATCTCTCTGGCGGTTATTGGCGGTTATTGACCCTATTGCCGGTAACTGTGGGGTATGGAGCGCCAACGGTGTCAAAAGAAGAAAAATCGTCGCGAGGAAAGAAAACGCGGAGAGAGATAAAAGAAACCGCGCGAGAGGAAATAAACTACACCCGTCAGAGGGAAAACAAAAGAGGGCGCGAGAGGAAAAACGGACATTTGGTGATGGATGGGAGTAAATGCTTAAACAACGTTACTGATGACTTGGATATCATAGATTACCTCTGACAGCATCTCTGTGTGTGTGTGTTTGTATGTATATTTGTATGTATGTGCGTATGTATCATGTATGTGTGTGTGCGTATGTGTGTGCACGTGTGTGTGTATGTGCGTGTGTACAATGTATTTCGTGACTAGTTATTATGACCGGCCGTGCATGATGAGTGCTTGTGTACACTGTGTTCATTTGAACGCATAAGTAAAATTGTTAAACAGAATCGCTACCCCAGCATTGCACATGTACATTTGCCAGTCTAAGTATACTATGTAGACATCACTTCATTCAATAGAATTGTATTCATATCGAATATACAATAATTTTCTCTTACCGAGAGTCTTGTCATATATGCATATAAGGTACTTGCTCTTGTTTCCGACACACACACACACACACACACACACACACACACACACACACACACACACACTAACAAACAAACAAACTCGCATACACTCAACAACAATGTCGATGGCATGCTCTCACATAAAGTAATCTTGCCACGATTTTCTCTCCCGTAAAGTATCCATTCTCCCAAGCACCGTTACACGATATTTCCTCTCCCACAAAGTATTTTCTCTCGCGCTAGATATTTTCTGTAGGGGAGAAAACATCTTGCGCAAGATAAAATATTTTGCGGGATGGAAAATATCTTACGTGAGAGATAATACTTTGCGGGAAAGTAATATCTTGCGAGAGGGAAAATATCTTTCGCGAGAGAAAATATTTTGCAGAAGAGAATAGAGATCTTACGCGAGAGATGATACTTTGCGCGAGGGAAAATATCTTGCGTGAGAGAAAATACCTTGCGGGAGAAAACAAATCTTATGTGAGAGAAAACACCGACTATTTTGCAGACAGTCGTCTAAGCCTACACAAACACCATTAAAGAACTGTGTATCTGGATGATTAAGAAGTATAGCAAAGTGTGATCTTGATGTGGGTAAAATGGTGCTTTAACATTTGAAGGATAATGCATGAAACACAGTTCCATGTGTCTAGTATGTTATAGATATGCATCGCATCATACATCGCAAATCATGATTGTTGCGGTTACAACTGAGCAAGAAAGTCCAGCCTTTCCTCAGCCGGGAATGAATGAGAATTTAAATCAACAGATGTTGTCCTAAACGTCTACAGGTGCCTTATTACGATTGGCATGTCAATAGGGCAAACAATTCTTATTGAATGGGGCATCCTGCCAAAAGGCTGGACCTATTTCGATAATAAATAGTACGTGTGTTTTAATATGGCTCGCAATTAAATTATCACCTAACTTTACCCACCACAGGCATTGATTTTACAACAACAACATTTTATTCATGTCATTATGATAATGCAGTTTCATCTCGCTCACGTTCTTCTTTCGCCTGACGTGCCTGATTATTATTCCTATCCCCCTGGCGTTTATTTCCTCCCGCCCAGGATTTGTCCTCGCTCGCAGCAAGTCAGCCAGCGCGAGCGAGAAGTAAAAACACCACATGCAAACGCGAGAAATTACTTTACCGAAATCAAGACCCAGAAGTAAGATAGACCTCACACTCGCATTGTATATTTTAGGATTTGTATTTAGTACAAACAAACGTTTTTCTTCCCAGTTTGCACCCATCGATCCCTTTTCGCGGCGTTGTCTTTCGCGTGTGCCTGTGATTTTGTTTTCTCTCTCTCGGCGGAAACGATGATGATGATTTTTCCTCTCTCTCAGCGAAAACGATGATGATGATTTTTCCTCTCTCTCGGCGAAAACGATGATGATGATTTGCGAGCGAGGAAAAAAACCGCATGCAAGCGCGAGAGAACAAATCACCAAAATCGCATGCAAACGCGAGAGGTGATACTGACCGCTGACGTCACGCCCCCTCAGACGTGAACACAGAACAGGATGGGATTGCTTCAGCCACTGGTCCGCTACAACATGCAACACTGAGCTCAGGTATAAGAGTCTGTTTATATAGGCCTTACAACTACATGTGACCTGCACTATGAGACATAAATTTGCTACAAAATAACCGAGTCATGAAGAAGATTTGTTGGTTGTTTGGTAGCCGTAATAGGCGTAAATAAAGTAGGGAGGCGGGCGAGGGTAGGGCGTCCCTTCGCCCCCCTCCCACTCAGATATTATACAGTAGAAGCCAGTTAATTGCCCAACGGATTAACACACACTTCTGTTAGGCAGTGCAACAGGCAGTACAATTAAGCGGCTTCTACTGTGTACTAGTACTTTTAGGAAGGGCATGGCATTGGCGCAAAATACAGGGAACCCAGCATGCATCTATAGAGTCACAGTCACAGTCTAGCAAAATAATTGTTCACTGTATTATAGCAAATGATAGAAATTCCCTCTTCCATATAAAACAGGTTCCAAGTTTTGGATACAGTAGAAGCAGCTTAATTGCACGGCCTATTTGCCAGTGAATTTCGTGCAATTATCCGGCTGGTGCAATAATGCGAAGTTGTCTAGCAGGACCACACCGGTTTGGGATTTTGGGATTCCGTGCGTTAATCCGTTGTGCAATTAACTGGCTTCTACTGTATTAAGCACACAAAAGTGTATTCCGTTACGTATTATGCAATGTGACCAAGGATACACACACGCCAAGGAGGCATGCATGCCTGTCCATGGTGCTGAACACATTTTCAAAATGCTACTGAATATTGAAGCTTTAAAGCTAGAAACAGATGAAAGGCACCAAAGAAGCCTAGAAACTCTATTAAAACCCTGCCTGAAAGAACTTCCCATTTCTTTGTTATCGTGACCTTGTTAAAATGACCTTGATCCCACAAGACTCATACAGATGCAGTGTTTCATTGTTGAACCTAGATTCCAATCTAATGACATTAACTGTTACATCCTGTATTCTATAATTTTTGCCATTTTGTCTGTCCATCTGTGATTAAAATCTGAGTATCTGCACTAAATCAGTAAGAGTCTCATTGAAACTCTGTCTGGATGTCTGCTAGCCTTAGTCATTTCATCATCTGATGGAATGGGGTAGCTAGCTATGGGACAAAATACTTGTATATGGCTACTCCATAATTTTGACAGATAGAATAATAAAGATAAGGTCATCTCGAGAGCTATGAATTGGCCTGTAAAGGTGGATGAAGTGACTGATCATGTTCTGATTTTTCTATCTTGTAATTTTTCAAACCTGGTATGGTTTGGACTATGATTTCCGACAATGCTTGAAATGTCAAATCTCACTCTCCTGTTTCCATTCTCCAGATGGAGCACCTTCAATGGAAGAGAAGCAGAACTTGGTCCATGAGAGAGTAAACGGGGAGAAACCAGACCTGGTCCCAGCCAACAGGACATGGATTGTAACCAGTTTTGCAAATTTTAAAAACAGTTGTAAATTTTTTTTTTAGAGATTTTATTGGCAAGATAAAAATTCAAAATGTATATCATTTCAGCCGGCATCATTTTTTGTACATACAGAAATGCAATAAGATTGTGAGGCATGTGTAACGTTTCAAGTATCTATTAAAGCTGTCAAGAAGATTCAAAGTGTATGTGACTTATTGTTGCATCTTTGCTTTTACTGCATACATCTGTAGATGGTAAGATTATGAGAATGTATATGGCAGCAATCATTTTCCACTTTATCCCAATTCTTCTTTCTTGAATGAAAGAAGACTTTTGGGGCTAAGATTACCCATGTAAACTTCCCAAAGAATGTGACACTGTCAGTATCATCTTTTGAAAAGAGTCTGCAATATGATCAAAAGCAGAATAGTTTCTTACCCATCCCTCCTCAAGAAAAATTGTGACTATGACACTACCAGTAGTACCCTTTTTGGTATGTCTGTGTGTCAGTGTTTCCGGATATTTTTTGAAATGTAAACACTTTATCAATATGAAAAGAATCCTAAACAATCAGGTCATTCATTGTTTCTGTACCATATTTTGACAACTCTGCCCATCTTGTTTGAATCAACACCAGCAGAAATTTAATGGAAAGAAGATCTTTATTCCCTTTACAGTACATATACTGGGTAATGTGCAGGTCAAGACAAAATGGTATTTAACAGATACATGATGATGATGATGATGATGACTTTATTGAAAATTCGCAGTGGGACCACTGAATTGCATTCAATTTACATTTGAA
Source organism: Branchiostoma floridae (assembly GCF_000003815.2). Lineage (NCBI taxonomy): Eukaryota > Metazoa > Chordata > Leptocardii > Amphioxiformes > Branchiostomatidae > Branchiostoma > Branchiostoma floridae. The sequence continues at coordinate 21,753,725 of NC_049983.1, read as the reverse complement.
ACACACAATAACAAGAGTCAAATATTACACATTACTAGGACTAAGTACTATATACATATATACATTGGTTAAAATTTCATTTGGACGATTGTCTGATAACAGAGGAGTATTATTATAGTGAAGTGTCTGGCAAGTTAGCACAAGAACAAATTTGACTGCCCCTGTGATGGTGAAGATGTATAAACAGATATGTCTTATAATCAAAAGTTATATCAAGTTATTAGATATATCAATTCCTCAAAATTTCTTAGGTGTATGAATTCATGGGAAACATATATAGCATCAGTAGTACTAGTCTACAAAATATAACAATCTATTGTATAAGCCACATTCTATAAAATTGAGTTCATCTGCCCCTGTGATGGTGAAGATGTATAAACAGATATGTCTTATAATCAAAAGTTATATCAAGTTATTAGATATATCAATTCCTCAAAATTTCTTAGGTGTATGAATTCATGGGAAACATATATAGCATCAGTAGTACTAGTCTACAAAATATAACAATCTATTGTATAAGCCACATTCTATAAAATTGAGTTCATCTTCTATCTTATCTTGATTACAGTATCTTCCATTTTCAATTAATGATTTGTGGCAGCCAATCCCCTGTCTTGTTAATTTCTTTGGGCAGTCCTCTACTGTATATTGTCAATATCTATATCCTGTTCTTGACTTCAACAGTCTATATGACCTTAGTTTGTTTTTAGCGGATCCAGGTAATGTTATAATCATCAGTTTCTTTTAATAGATTTTATCAATAATCAATCAATGTCATGACATTTCCATAAAATGTTTCCGTTTTTCATCATATTCCCGACTATTCTATACTAGATAGGCTGTTTATTTCTTCTCTCCGCATTTATTTCCTCTCTCGAAGGATATTTCCTCTCTCGCACAATATTCCCTATATCTCCACCTTTGTTTTCTCTCTTGCACAATATTTAATTTCTCTCCACCTTTATTTCCTCTCTCGCACGACATTTCCTATCTCTCCACCTATATTTTCTCTCCCGCACGACATTTCCTATCTCTATGGGTTTATTTCCTCTCCCGCACGATATTTCCTATCCCTCCACCTTTATTTCCTCTCCCGCACGATATTTCCTATCCCTCCACCTTTATTTTCTCTCCCGCACGGTATTTCCTATCCCTCCACCTTTATTTTCTCTCCCGCACGGTATTTCCTATCCCTCCACCTTTATTTCCTCTCCTGCACGATATTTCCTATCCCTCCACCTTTATTTTCTCTCCCGCACGATATTTCCTATCTCTCCACCTATATTTTCTCTCCCGCACGGTATTTCCTATCCCTCCACCTTTATTTTCTCTCCCGCACGGTATTTCCTTTCTCTCCAGCTTTATTTCCTCTCCTGCACGGTATTTCCTCTCTGTCTCCACCTTTATTTTCTCTCCCGCGCGGTATTTCCTATCTCTATGGTTTTATTTCCTCTCCTGCATGACGATATTTCCTATCTCTCCAGCTTTATTTCCCCTCCCGCACGGTATTTCCTCTCTGTCTCCACCTTTATTTTCTCTCCCGCGCGGTATTTCCTATCTCTATGGTTTTATTTCCTCTCCTGCATGACGATATTTCCTATCTCTCCAGCTTTATTTCCCCTCCCGCACGGTATTTCCTCTCTGTCTCCACCTTTATTTTCTCTCCCGCGCGGTATTTCCTATCTCTCGACTTTTATTTTCTCCCTCGCACAGTATTTCCTATCTCTATCTATGGTTTTATTTCCTCTCCCGCACGGTATTTCCTATCTCTCCACCTATATTTTCTCTCCCGCACGGTATTTCCTATCTCTATGGCTTTATTTCCTCTCCCGCACGGTATTTCCTATCTCTCCACCTTTATTTTCTCTCCCGCACGGTATTTCCTATCTCTCCACCTTTATTCCTCTGCCGCACGGTGTTTCCTATCTCTCGACGTTTATTTAATCTCCCGCATGGTATTTCCTATCTCTATGGTTTTATTTCCTCTCCCGCACGGTATTTCCTATCCCTCCACCTTTATTTCCTCTCCCGCACGATATTTTCTATCTCTATGGTTTTATTTTCTCTTCCGCACGGTATTTCCTATCTCTCCACATTTTTTCCCTCTCGCGCGGTATTTCCTATCTCTCCTCCTTCATTTTCTCTCCCGCACGATATTTTCTATCTCTTTGGTTTTATTTCCTCTCCCGCACGATATTTCCTATCTCTCCACCTTTATTTTCTCTCTCGCACGGTATTTCCTATCTTTCCACCTTTATTTTCTCTCTCGCATGGTATTTCCTATCTCTTTGGTTTTATTTCCTCTCCCGCACGGTATTTCCTATCTTTCCACCTTTATTTTCTATCCCGCACGGTATTTCCTATCTTTCCACCTTTATTTTCTCTCTCGCACGGTATTTCCTATCTCTATGGTTTTATTTCCTCTCCCGCACGATATTTCCTATCTCTCCACCTTTATTTTCTTTCCCGCACGGTATTTCCTATCTCTCCACCTTTATTTCCCCTCACGCACGGTATTTCCTATCTATATATGGTTTTTATTATTCCCCCCCCCCCCCCGCACGGGATTTCCTATCTCTCCATCTTTATTTCCTCTCCCGCACGATATTTTTTATCTCTATCCATGGTTCAATTTCTCTCCCGCACGATATTTCCTATCTCTCCACCTTTATTTTCTCTCTCGCACGGGATTTCCTATCCCTCCACCTTTATTTCCTCTCCCTCACGGGATTTCCTATCTCTATAGGTTTATTTCCTCTCTCGCACGTTATTTCCTACCTCTACCCCTTTATTTCCTATCTTTATAGGTTTATTTCCTCTCTCGCAGTTTATTTCCTCCCTGTCAACTTTATTTCCTCTCTCGCACTTTATTTCCTTTCTCGCACGATATTTCCTCTCTCTCTGGTTTTATTTTCTCTCTCGCACGATATTTCTTCTCTCTCCACGGTTTTATCTCTCTCGCGCACGATTTTATCCTCCGCGCGACTTTTGACCCCATTTGGCGTGCCATAGTGGGGCGGGCCGCTATGACCGCGAGTTTAATATAGTCAGGCTATACTGATTTATACTGTCCCAGGTGCAAATTAGTGTTTCCTATGTGTTTCTCCCCATACACGCATACCAAATCACCGTAAACTTTTCCACACCCCTGTCCCACTGCCCCCAAATAGTCGCCCCATGCCCCCAGTCGCCCTATGTACCACTATCTCGAACTTTGTTTATTCATGAAAGCTCAAATCGGCCAATCCCTATTGTACACACATTCCACCCCCTACCTGGCCACATGCCTCTCCACCAGTTGTCCCATCCACAATCCGTAGTACATCACAACGTACGATTTAAACAGTTTTTCGACACCTGCATACCACCGCCCCCGTACCCCCCATCCACAATTACATGACTTCAGTAGTCTGTAGAGCTAAAGGCAATTGTAGTTGTAGAGTACAAATCTTCGAGAAACCACTTCGTTGACCAACCTCAGCGTCAGCATGTTCAACTTGGCTGCCGTGTACTTACCTGAGACGATGAATTCGTCGCCATGTTTCCAAAGTTTCTCGTCCGAGTATCTAATATTTGTCAAGAAAGCTGTGAAACAATAGACCTTCCACCCCAACGTCTGCTTCGTGCTTGTTCAAGCCAGTAGTGTTACACTGGTAGAACTGGACTGTGCAAATGAATGGCAGCAGGCTCGGCAGGTAGCCAGGAGGTTAAAGGTCGCAAAGGTGAAAGATCAAAGGTGTCTAATTGCAAGGCGGTTGTACCTATTCTCCAAGCAGAGGTTTCGGTCGAAAGAATAGTAGTAGTTAGCTGTGACTTCTAAGGTGCACTCTCATTGAACTTGGGGCACGCTTGAGGCATTGCGGGGTTTGAAAGATACTCAAAGAATTTCACAGATAAAGAACGAATTTTCTTACTTTTTGTGTATTTTGTATTTTGTCGTCTTCTAAGTCATAATTTTGCGTATTACGCATTATCTAAATCTTCAAAAATCGGAGAAAATAACAAAACAGTGACGCAGTGAGCGAACCCCGCAGTGCCGCAAGCGTGCCCCAAGTCCGGTGAGAGTGCACCATTACGTAGGGAGGCGGCCGTAAGAAATCTCCGATCGAAACTTTTGCTATTCCCAAGTCAGTGTTACAAAATATCTCGCTGCCAGGGCCATTGGGACTGGCCAGTCAGGCTAGTTATCAATTTTTGAATGAAGACCTTTATTGTACATTTTTGCCCAGCCGAGCTTAGTACGATGGCACAACAAGACAAAACAAACGTTACATATAGATTCTAGCTATAACGTTACCCCGTGATTTTATCTCTTTGTGGGCGGCGCACCGACATCACTCTTGAGTCATTGTGTAAACATCGCTGTGCTTGTGTGTCGTTCCCCTTGATCTGCAGAGTATTTATAGTGCAAGCACTGTTCTTGGTCAGTAGAGGTGCTTTCCGAAGTTACCTGATCTTTTGTAAAAGTAGTTAAGGAGGTTGAAAAGAGAATTTTCTCAGGTTACAGCTCGTCGGCCCCGCATTCAATGTGAGAGTTGGCACGTACATGTCGTCTGCGGGGAAGTTGTCACACACTGGCCATAGACATTTTTGTGTGTGTAGAACTGGACATGAGCAGTCGAAGGCAGGGTAAGGCAGATCTTTACTTCTGTGTGCATTCTGTGTACGAAGGAGAGATACATACACAGTGTGCTGTCCGGACTGTGACTTCAGAGGAACTGACGGACCCCGAAGCGTGACTATTTTGCTAGTCAGGTGTAAACAATCCTGGAGACTTCCTCTTTTAGTGCTGCCAGTCGCAGTCTGGGACGCCAGTTCTACCCGAAGACTCTTCCGACAGGTGAAAGCCTGAAAGGTAAGTTCGGCAGTAAGGCGGCTATCCTTAAGTTTTATCAAAACCGAGGGCAAAGACCTGACAAAACTGAAAACTTTGAGGTGCAGCGTTTTAGACTGTATGTTCTTCTAGTACGCAACAACAACAACAACGTCATTTCTTGAAGGTGGGGGAGGGGGGATGTACACAGTGCTACTGTTTGTTTTATGGCGACTGAAGGTTGCGACGCTGCTGCACTCTCCGGCCTACATACGCAGAATTCGGATTCAACTCTGCATGGGAGAGTGCACTGCTGTTGCCTTATGTATTTATCTAAGAGAAAGGCAAAGTAAAAAAAAATTCCGTACAGAAAATACATACTAGACAAAATCACAAGGCAACGCGCATTTTATAGTTCCATTATTGATGATTTATGTTCATGATCGAAAATTTGAACCAGGGTAGTATAAGAAGGACTCAGGACGAAGTTGCTAAAATAGTGCTTAGCCTTCTTCATTGGGTAATGCTATTGCTAAAATGTTCTTCGTTTTGTTGGTCTTTAATTCCCTAGCAACCGGGAAACTTTCTTTGAGTCTTTGACTCTAATTTCGTCTCTACTAGCCTTTGACCTACGATGCCTTTCTTCCTTTCAACTGTAATGTAGCATGCCATGTATTGTGATGCAGTGTAGCAAAGCCGGCCGCTTTCAGCATCATTAGACCCGTCACGTCGCCTGAATGATAAATGGCTTCTTCTCGTTGCTCTGTAGTTCACCAAGCTATGTGGTTACGGGCCAGGTATACGGACGGTAGCCGCAGAACATTTGGCCCGTACCGACCGGTACTGGACCTCTGTGAGGATTCATGTGACGGAGAAACACCTGATCACCGTGATGAAGGTAGGTAGATGAAAGCCTAATGAAACATTGTATCTAACATTTTCCCCTGATATATAACACATCTCTAATTTAGCCTTACATCTAAAAAGAATACATAGGCCCTTTCTTTGGGTCAAAGGCCCAGAATAGCATGATTTTTTTTACTTGTTCAGTAGCTTCACTATACATTTTGAATTGACCATGTTGTCGTATGGCAAGCATGTCTCTAGGTCGCTCATGATTGACATTTTCATCCCAGACGCGACAAGCCTCGTAGGGGACAGCAACCCTTTCACGTCTTCATCCACTTCACATCAAACGGCTCCTGACGTCACCAACGAGAGATGGTGCGTATCGTGGCTTGAAATACCAAGCGAAAATGGGTCATTCATGTCATAATCATACATCTTTCTTATAAGTGTGCATTGTTGCCCGATCATTGATGCATTGCTTTCGTATTTCATTAGCCTTTGCCAATTACGAGAATTAATTGTTTAATATTGGTGACAAAATACAGAACGATTCTGACAGTTTATGTGTTACTTTATTTAGTACCACGGATGATTATGGTTGTTGATAGTAATGTTGATAGAATGTTATGCTCACTTCATATTCTGTTGTTTTACTCCCATTTTCATCTCACTTGAATTGTGTAATTATATAAACACTGCACTACTAAACAGACTAATCCCACAAGAAAGGCAGTGTTATACAACAACAGAATTTTTTTACAGTTTACCTGTAAATCACTTCTCAAAATTTGTCGACAGCACATTCAGCGGACACCTACAGGAAGGCTGTAGGGCCCTACAGACAGGGGACCTGGACAAGGCAGAGGAACACTTTGCAGCTGCGCTCAAGTTGGTCCATGTGAAAGGTGAGATATTTATAGTACACTGGTCAAAAGATGCTTAGATGTCAACAACAGTGTAACGTTTAGGTCAACAGTAAAACAAGGTGTATTTTGTACTTGGCTTTAGAAGTATAGCATTTATCAGCATTTACCGATGCGTTTCTGTTGTCAAAAAGTATATTTCATCATATGATACAACAACACAACAATTTAGGAGTTGATATAATAAAAAAAGAACGCGTGAAAACTAGCTAACATAGAAATGTGACAATACAAAATTCTAATTTCATTAGCTGCTACACTTATTTCATACAGACTCAAATGCAGAAGAACACTTGAAAGAAGCAGAACCTCTGAATAAGCTGAGCGATGTGTACCTCAGGAGAGGCATTCTGTCGGAAGACGGAGGAGACTTCACCAAGGCTGCAGCACTCTGTAACGCAGCACTGGTCAGAGCAAGGGAAGAAGACAGAGAGAGGATCAAACGTAAAATCCGAAACGTTACTCGTTTATTTTGTAGACACGTGCTGGGTACCGAACAAACAGTGGACATCGGTACAGTTGAGAAACACAAGCTCCAGCTGAAAGAAATTCGGGAGCATGTGTAAGAAGAGATCAACAGAATCAGACAAGAGGTAGATCCTTACAGCCTTGATGATGACGACCCGAACATTACAGAAGTGGAGAAGAAAAGGGCGGAAGCAATTAAAGAATTGCTTGAGAAAATTGTTCATAAACGAAGAACGGTCATAGCTGGTCTTGTAGATGAATGCATTGAGGTAATGGGCCCCCCTCCCTGTAAGTACGCTATGATAGGTTTGGGTTCACAGGCCACGGGGTTAGCAACCCCGTACTCGGATCTGGAATTTGCCATTTTGGTAGATAAGGAAACAGATGATAATGTCAAGTATTTCCAAAACCTCACCCACTATCTGCACCTCAAAGTGATAGATTTTGGAGAGACTATTCTCCCGGCCATGGCGATTAAGTCACTAAATGATTTTGACGCAGATAATAAGCTGCATAACTGGTTCTACGACTCTGTAACACCGCGCGGATTTGCGTTTGATGGGGCAATGCCCCATGCCTGCAAGACCCCGTTAGGCAGAGGTAAAACATTACATCTTATCCGCACACCAAGAAACATGATTAATATACTGAAAGACGGCGCCACTCTACCTCTGAAGAAAGGCTATCATCTTGCAAGTATTCCGGGAAATGTTTCTTTGATTACTGGAGAACAGGACTTGGTTGATGAATATTCTGCTCTATGGGATCATCAATTCAAGGAAGACAGGATTCCTCAGCTCGAGCACATCACCAGAAATATATTGAAATGTGCACTGATGTTTACAACGCAGGCTCCAACCGCCATGTTGCTAGATGTTAAGAAAGAAATTTATCGATTTTCAAGCCTTGCGGTGTTTTGCTGGGCTCTACTTTGCAACATACAACCGGCAACAGTCTGGGAGACAATTCAGAACATGCACATAAAAGGAGTCATCAACAGTGATAACGCACATCACCTGATGGTGCTGGTCAGCATCTCAGCAGAACTGAGGTTGTGTACGTACATGAACAATCGTGGTCAGGTGGAAAACATGTCAGCCCTGTCCTCCGTATCGAGGGATACAGATGCCGATAACACTGTAAGGAAAGTGTTTTACTTTTCCAATACAAAACAGCTCATAAGATACTACTACACAGCTATACCATTACAGCGATTTATCTCACAACTTGCTGACAGTGAGTCAGAAAAACGGGTGGGCATCCTTCATGAGAAAACTTCGCAGATAGAAGCAGAAGTATACGAAAGTCTGTGCGATTATAAGAAATGGAAGACATGCACAGAACGGGCACTACAGAAGGAGTTGGATAAACATGGCAAGAACACAGCCCATCCCGACATTGCCAAGTTACTAGATGACTTGGGTGCCGCCTGTTTACACATTGATGACTGCGATATGCTACATAAGGCCATCAGCTATCAAGAAAAGTCACTACAGATGAAGCGGACACTATATGGGGAAACCATTACACATCCTGACATTGCCAGTTCTCTCCGCAATCTGAGTATTACCTGGGCACAACTGACAGATCAAAAAAAGGCCGAAAGCTATCTGGAGCAGGCACTGCAGATGGTCCTGGGTGATAGTGAAAGCCCGTTCCGTCCTGATGTCGTAGGGTCACTTCAAAGTGTGCGTTTCTTCTGTTTGGATGATCACAAAGAAACCATAAACCATGACAACTTACAGGCGATGCAGACCGACTGTATGGGCATTGCCAGCCAATTTCACACTTTGGGTGCCATCTACGCCTCCCTTGGTGAACACAAAAAGGCCCTTCCCTATTATGAGTGGTCATTGCGAATGATACAGGGCATCTATGGCAACAGCGCGGTACATCCTAATATTGCTGCAACACTAACCAACATGGGCTACGTCTGCATAAAGCTTGGTGATGAAAAGAAGGCCGTAGGCTATCTCGAACAGTCACTTCAGATGATGCTTAGCATATATGGCGAAAACAGTGCTCATTCTGACATTGCCAAGTTGCTTAAACACTTGGGATACGCCTATTACATCCGCGGTGATCATAAAAAGGCCATCAGCTATTTCGAACAGTCGCTGAAGTTAAAGCTGGTCATTCACAAGGAGACGACTACACCTATTGAAATTGCTGAAATATTTCTCAGTTTGGGTTCTTGCTGTATCAAACTTGGTGATTACGGAGGTGCCAGTAGCTACTTTGTACAGGCACTGTATTCCCAAATATCATGGAGAGAAGTAGGAAAACTGTGTTATGATCTGCTTCCTTATTTACTTCTGTATGTGGAGACATTTTACCACTTAGATAAATGCCTGAGCCTGTCAGACAGCATGGATCACGCCTTCATTCCATAACTAAGTGTTGTAGAATTTGATAGGTGAAAGGAGAAGATATACACTCCACCAAACCCCACTATGTCTACATGTCAATTTCAATTTATCATTACCTTTTTGGCCTACCTCTATCATTACCAAACCGTTCAACTCCAGTAAACATATACAAAATGTAATTGGAGAAGAGTGAGCGATGAAAACCATGTATACGCTAGTCAGATGCAATCATTATAACTTTATTGCTCAACAAGTAAGTGTATATGTGATACAAATGTATGACAATTCATACAACTGTTCTACTCAACACAAGACTGTGTAGTACAGGGTGAAGCTGTATACGTTCAGTCATTGGGAGAATTTCTGATGCCAATGATATTTGTTATGTAACGTTACCATTCAGTGATCATAATGTATCGAAGTCAGCATGTAGAAATTTTAAAATTTCATTAGTATATTCATGTTGTCCAATTGCAATTTCATATCACAGTTCTAGTAGTTCAAATGGCAATAACATAATAAAAACAAACTTATACAGTTTGACTTTTTGCTTCATATCATTCATACAAATGTCAGATGTTAGAATACATTGTGCCATTGTATTTGTATTCATGTCGACATCAATTCTGTGCGTCAGCCTTTAGGCCTGGGTCACAATCCCAGGCCGGGGCCCGGCCGGGATGTTTTAAGAAACGAAAAATCAAACTATATACCTAGAAAAATACACAAATTATGCCCTTGAATCTCATTTTGACATTTTGTGTATTTTGATGTTCTTATATCATTTTTTTTCGCTCCCGATAGCTGCCCGGCCGGGCCCCTTTTTAAAAAAATGTGACCCAGGCCTTACCAGCTTGAGCTACCTATAGGCTGACCCAATGTAGTGAGTTGTTTTCAACATACAAATAAACATAATTGGTGTGATTATTGATGCGTGTAGGCTAACTGTTATGGTCTAAAATCTACCATTATTTGTTATAAGATATTGTATCGTTGTATCACAATGAAATTGTATGTTTATGGACTTGAATACAATGATTCCTTCTGAGAATGTGTGCTTGCATGTTGATTCAGCACAACAGTGGTTGTGCTGCCCCTACGGCTGATTAAAAAGACTGATGATGATGATAATGTCGAGGGAGAACGAGAGAGATAAGTTTATACCGACTTGTAAGCAAACTGCAACAAAAGAGAAACTCATTTTAAACTTCAGTTTTTTTTTCAGTCACGTCACAACATTCGATTAAAGTACCTGCAACAAAATAACAACCAAACAAAGCAACAATCACTGGTGAACCCCCATCATGGCCTTAACTATCCTTCGCCATGTCATGGCCGATAGTGCTGTGTTACGCAGGTGATACAGCCCCGCTTTTCTTGCAAAGACAGATCGTAACTGGCACTACCACCAACAGGCAGACACCGGCCAGCACCCCGATGACGATTCCGGCAATGGCGCCGCCACTGAGCCCCCCACTCACACCTAATAACAATATGAGCAATAACTTATATCATACTGTAAGTGTGGTGTCTCGTGTTGGTCATGTGGGTACGAAAAGAACAATAGAAGTTAAACAGTAACATTGCTTTTCGCTTGTTCTTTGGGGGGTTTCGAGGGCTGTCTAAGTATCCATACGAATTTTACGCAATACAGGCGATCCGCAACAAGGAACATGACCCAATTTCATAAAACTCATATGAAATCCGTAAAACCCTGTAGTCTAATCATTTGATCCCAATAGCTGACTTCGTTGCGAATGATGACCTTGGTGCCTATTGTGTTGATACTTTAAATTATGACATGTGAAAAATTTGATAAACATTATAAAGATACAGACCGTTGAAAGAGAAGCCCAAGAAAACAGTACGTTTGCATCAGCTGACTACATACCCAACAAATATTGTGGCACTGGGTACAATAAACTTATCAGTGCAATTTGTCTGAATTGGCAGCCTCAGGATTTGTATATCCTCTTTCGTCAATTCATAAATAACCTGTATATCTCAGTTATGACCTAATCTTAAATTTTGAGTTACAGAAGGTCACAAATGAATAAGCAGGACATCAAGGTGGAAAAGGCAATACAATGTACTTACAAGTGACTCGGACAAGGCTGTTTGGCCGAAAACTGTTTGTGCCGTCGACCAGATACCAGGTCCCAGAGATGTCTTCAGCGTAATTGCTGGTGTCGTCCACGTACATGTATACATAATCATTCCTCAAGCGAGTACTGACATACCAACTATCACCCGATTGGTAGTAGAACAGGTAGTAATCATATGAGGACTTGTACACCGGCCGACCACTGCGAGTCTCTCCCGTCATGGTGTAGGTCGTCATCAGGGATTGAACGTAGTTCCGGTTCGACCCAGATATACGGACTGTCTGACATCCTGATGGCACAAATATGACATACAATGAATGACTGAATGACTGACTGAATGAATGAATTCATAATTAATTAATCTTACTAGCTGTTTGTAATCATGGCGATACGTCAGTCGTAATGGTTGAACTCATTTTGCGAAGGTATAGAATTGTAAAATCATATTCATGAATTAAATGATGCATTTCCTTTCTATTTTAATAGTATTAAGGTATAAAGAATACCTTTGCAGGGCCCGACGCAGGTTTGTCTTTGCACGCTTTGCCCCGTACAGCCGCTCGGGTCAGAGCAGAACCGCCGGCGGGTCTTGGTGCAGGAACGTACGTCACACGGGCTCCACTCGGTCCATTCACCCCAGCCAACAGGCATGTCTGGACAGATAGACGCAACACTCACTTATTCCCTCACTCAAGTCCACATGTTTCATACAATACCACAAAAAAATGAAAGCGCCTCTATGTCCAGATGATATCATGATACATATTCAAAGCCTACGACACTTATATGTGGGGTTTCGAAGATTTAGTCTGTCTCTTTCTTTTTGTCTAAAATTTCCCTCCGAAGGCATTTCTACTTACTGCAGCTGTACAGCCTGTTCAGTTTGACCACGTCTTTGTTGCTAAAGCCTGACAGTTGGCCAAACTGAGATGGAGCGCCGCTGACCCTAGCCACCATGGTCGGACTTCCGTCGGAGCTGTAGGTCGTGGCGCTGTAGTGCATCACGGAATAGTAGTCATAACTCACACCCAACCCCGACACGTCAATCTCCGAGTACCTGTAGAAGTTGTCCTCTTCACCTGCCAGACGTCAGTGACATTAACATACGATGACGCGTTGCGAAGTGGCACGCGCAACGAATATGAACTTCCAGTCGAAAATGATAAATGTCGTTTTACATCTGGTTTATTATATAAGAAAAGAAAGCTTAGTAATAAGAAATGCTGTTTCCTGGCGTTAACGATGGCTGAAGCTTACCTTCCCGAATGTTCTGCCACTTGATGATGACCCAGTCGTCCCTGTCGAAGCGGGACTGCTCGTGCCAGAAGCCGACGGCGTGCATGAGCTCGTGGATGGCGACGCCCTTTTGGACGCACCTGTTACCGAGGGACAGGTCCTGCCGGCCACCCCGCTGACCCACGGAAGACGAGCATCTGGAACAGGCATTAAACATTATACACTCTGGTCTGTATATGCTAGCAGGTACCTATGTAGCAGAATGGTGGTACACGAATCCAATGATAACTATGCCCAAACACTGTAACTTATAGATCATAATGAAATATACGGACTAAACATTCTCAGATGGGGAGATAAAGATGGATTCTTACCCTTCCCCCTTGTGGATGTAGATGTAGTTTCTCTCAGTAGTCCTCTGGACGAACCTGATGCAAGTGCGGGCATGGTACTCATACATAGCCTGCCGGATCGTATTCTGTTCCGAAGTCGCTAGGGAAAATGTTACATTCTAAAATATTTATACAAGAAAAACAAGTCATCAGTGTTGACCATCGTGGAGATGATCATACATGTATCAATATTTCAACGCTGCTTCAAGAAAAAGAGGAGGCATGGGGTTATTACCCACTAGAAAACATAATAAATCTGCGTTATGTCAGATTTGATTATCGCAAACAACAACATTGCACATATTCTGTAGATAGTAATTTACAGGGTTACAAATACAGCAAAGTTCTACACGATGCCAACAGCGCACTATGATATACTTGAATCAGTTTCTCTCCTGAAATGTCTTACAAAAGTCTCCAAACTTGAATGTGTAAGGGATGACCCTGGTCGTCCAGAGCTTCGATACATCACGTATCCCGTTCCTACTGGTCTGTGTAAGAACAAATAGGAGAAAATGTGATATGCAGATTCTCGAAGTAGAAAAGCGAGACATTTTCGTACTTTGGTTACTGAGCTGACACATCATAATTCCTCACTGATGACTAATAGTTTATGCAATATTTTACAACCGGTTTATGCTAAATCAAATTTCGTATAGATGGCCTCGGTACATACATTACCTTAACACATGTCCACCTGTATGGTATTACAGGAGTATCAAGGTAGATCTTTTAAGATCTTTTAAGTTTAAACAACTTTAGTATAAAGATATGTGGCTTACCATGGTTTGCTTGATGTCACCCTCAAACAAGTTCATGCCTGAAAAAAAACTTTTGTTTTTACAACGTCCAGGACTTCGTCTTCGGTAACAAAAAAATTCCATACCATCACCTGGAAGACACATGTATATATGTACTGATTTCCGTAAAATTGCGTTGTTAACAAATCGACCGTAACCGGGTAACCTTACGTTAACCATGTTAAGATTAAAAAACTTGACCGTTACATGAAAAAGACAAATATTGATCAAGCTTGTAATCGTCTCTCAGCTGCATGCTACTTGACTGATAAACACTAGAGCGCGGGTAGACAAAGGTGAAAGCGTTTAACGTTATGTAGTTTATTGACGAAAACTTTGAAGGAAAAGCTCACCTCTGTTGGCTCTTAGGATCATATCCATCGCATTTTCCTCTGCAAAACAATTATGTGAAAAACAACGTTGTTAAAGATATAAAATTTTCTTCCATTACTGCAGATTTACCTTTTTCTTGTGAAATGTTGGCATTTTGGAACTGAACATTACTGGTAAGGGTTCTGGCTATTTCGTTTTGCGAAAAAAACAAGGTGTTTAGCCATGTTTTGGTTTCCTGGGCAGTATAGAATATGTGGAACCCGCGGCGGCAGATTTAGAACGTCATGTTCGAAACGAGTATTCTCCAAGCAGAGGTTGAGTCGCGGAGATAGTAGAAGTCGGGATTTTTATACCGGCTCGCTCCTCTCAGATGTGGCGGATGCGCCTTCATCCGGCGGGGCAATAAAAGTATTTGGTTATGGATGTTTTATGCTTCGCAGGGCGGGGTACTAACACGGATTTCGAAAGGACAGCTCCGCCCTGGTGCGTTTTGTGGCAGAAGTCTGAGAGGAGCGAGACGGTAAAAATCCCGACTACTACTTATCTTCGCGACTCAATTCCTGCTTGGAGAATACGAAACGAGATCAACGACCGCGGCTACGAAACACTGGGGTGTCCGCCCGTCAAATAATGGCTTCATCTTGCTTTGCACGGCCTGAACTGAGACGGAAGCCGTCTTCTGAATGATTTGTGGCATCCATTTTGCCGAGAAGTAATAAAAGATCAAGAAATTCACAGTCCTTTTACTTTAATTTGCCGAATGTCAGCACACTATGCATATGTTGATCTCATTAATTATGTTCACCTTTAGGGAAGGGAGAATGAAATCGCGCGCCGGCAGAATGAAATTCAATCTAACTAGCAATGGAGCGCCATAAGTTCTGGTGCGTGACAAAGCATGCCAAGTTAGGGCACCTCCCGTTACCAACTAACAAAAAAATCGCACAAATTCACAGAAATAGCTGGTTAGTGTAATCGGTCCCGCAGATACCAAGAACTCTCACGCCAGAAATTGATATGGCTACCCATGTACACCGCACGTGATCCTCACAGTACGCAGCACATCTTCGCTATGATTCTTGTCACAGTCAACCTGTGTAAATTCGTTCATGTTTTAAACGGCTCAATTATTTTGTTCAGATCCGCAATCATATTTAATGAATTTCTTTTTTTAGCAAACAATTTTGATTTACGTTTGATGCACGTAGTTTGTTTATGCCCCAAGTATCAATACGTGCCGCCCGGCACACTTCAAACCCGTCCGCCTGTCAATCATGCAAACTTCAAGGGGTTAGGCTTCGATCTGCCACACCCTTTTAACGTTGATTTATGCTGAACTTGTGTTGTGAACGCCACGAATTTATTCAACACTCCTAACGTGTACACAGCTGTGTGTAAATTAAATGTAATTTACCCTGCTTCCGTTCCCGTGCTCCATGGGGACCAACGTACGCAGCGCTGCGGTAACTTACATCATGAACAACAAGGTGAACGGAATGACTATGGCACGCCAAATGGGGTCAAAAGTCGCGCGGAGGATAAAATCGTGCGCGAGAGAGATAAAACCGTGGAGAGAGAAGAAATATCGTGCGAGAGAGAAAATAAAACCAGAGAGAGAGGAAATATCGTGCGAGAAAGGAAATAAAGTGCGAGAGAGGAAATAAAGTTGACAGGGAGGAAATAAACTGCGAGAGAGGAAATAAAACTATAAAGATAGGAAATAAAGGGGTAGAGGTAGGAAATAACGTGCGAGAGAGGAAATAAAACTATAGAGATAGGAAATACCGTGAGGGAGAGGAAATAAAGGTGGAGGGATAGGAAATACCGTGCGAGAGAGAAAATAAAGGTGGAGAGATAGGAAATACCGTGCGGAAGAGAAATTGAACCATGGATAGAGATAAAAAATATCGTGCGGGAGAGGAAATAAAGATGGAGAGATAGGAAATACCGTGCGGGGGGGGGGAATAATAAAAACCATATATAGATAGGAAATACCGTGCGTGAGGGGAAATAAAGGTGGAGAGATAGGAAATACCGTGCGGGAAAGAAAATAAAGGTGGAGAGATAGGAAATATCGTGCGGGAGAGGAAATAAAACCATAGAGATAGGAAATACCGTGCGAGAGAGAAAATAAAGGTGGAAAGATAGGAAATACCGTGCGGGATAGAAAATAAAGGTGGAAAGATAGGAAATACCGTGCGGGAGAGGAAATAAAACCAAAGAGATAGGAAATACCATGCGAGAGAGAAAATAAAGGTGGAAAGATAGGAAATACCGTGCGAGAGAGAAAATAAAGGTGGAGAGATAGGAAATATCGTGCGGGAGAGGAAATAAAACCAAAGAGATAGAAAATATCGTGCGGGAGAGAAAATGAAGGAGGAGAGATAGGAAATACCGCGCGAGAGGGAAAAAATGTGGAGAGATAGGAAATACCGTGCGGAAGAGAAAATAAAACCATAGAGATAGAAAATATCGTGCGGGAGAGGAAATAAAGGTGGAGGGATAGGAAATACCGTGCGGGAGAGGAAATAAAACCATAGAGATAGGAAATACCATGCGGGAGATTAAATAAACGTCGAGAGATAGGAATATCGTCATGCAGGAGAGGAAATAAAACCATAGAGATAGGAAATACCGCGCGGGAGAGAAAATAAAGGTGGAGACAGAGAGGAAATACCGTGCAGGAGAGGAAATAAAGCTGGAGAGAAAGGAAATACCGTGCGGGAGAGAAAATAAAGGTGGAGGGATAGGAAATACCGTGCGGGAGAGAAAATATAGGTGGAGAGATAGGAAATATCGTGCGGGAGAGAAAATAAAGGTGGAGGGATAGGAAATATCGTGCAGGAGAGGAAATAAAGGTGGAGGGATAGGAAATACCGTGCGGGAGAGAAAATAAAGGTGGAGGGATAGGAAATACCGTGCGGGAGAGAAAATAAAGGTGGAGGGATAGGAAATACCGTGCGGGAGAGGAAATAAAGGTGGAGGGATAGGAAATATCGTGCGGGAGAGAAAATATAGGTGGAGGGATAGGAAATACCGTGCGGGAGAGAAAATATAGGTGGAGAGATAGGAAATATCGTGCGGGAGAGGAAATAAAGGTGGAGGGATAGGAAATATCGTGCGGGAGAGGAAATAAAACCATAGAGATAGGAAATGTCGTGCGGAAGGGGAAATAAAACCATAGAGATAGGAAATGTCGTGCGAGAGAGGAAATAAAGGTGGAGAGAAATTAAATATTGTGCAAGAGAGAAAACAAAGGTGGAGATATAGGGAATATTGTGCGAGAGAGGAAATATCCTTCGAGAGAGGAAATAAATGCGGAGAGAAGAAATAAACAGCCTACCTAGTATAGAATAGTCGGGAATATGATGAAAAACGGAAACATTTTATGGAAATGTCATGACATTGATTGATTATTGATAAAATCTATTAAAAGAAACTGATGATTATAACATTACCTGGATCCGCTAAAAACAAACTAAGGTCATATAGACTGTTGAAGTCAAGAACAGGATATAGATATTGACAATATACAGTAGAGGACTGCCCAAAGAAATTAACAAGACAGGGGATTGGCTGCCACAAATCATTAATTGAAAATGGAAGATACTGTAATCAAGATAAGATAGAAGATGAACTCAATTTTATAGAATGTGGCTTATACAATAGATTGTTATATTTTGTAGACTAGTACTACTGATGCTATATATGTTTCCCATGAATTCATACACCTAAGAAATTTTGAGGAATTGATATATCTAATAACTTGATATAACTTTTGATTATAAGACATATCTGTTTATACATCTTCACCATCACAGGGGCAGTCAAATTTGTTCTTGTGCTAACTTGCCAGACACTTCACTATAATAATACTCCTCTGTTATCAGACAATCGTCCAAATGAAATTTTAACCAATGTATATATGTATATAGTACTTAGTCCTAGTAATGTGTAATATTTGACTCTTGTTATTGTGTGTTTCAAATGTAAATTGAATGCAATTCAGTGGTCCCACTGCGAATTTTCAATAAAGTCATCATCATCATCATCATCATGTATCTGTTAAATACCATTTTGTCTTGACCTGCACATTACCCAGTATATGTACTGTAAAGGGAATAAAGATCTTCTTTCCATTAAATTTCTGCTGGTGTTGATTCAAACAAGATGGGCAGAGTTGTCAAAATATGGTACAGAAACAATGAATGACCTGATTGTTTAGGATTCTTTTCATATTGATAAAGTGTTTACATTTCAAAAAATATCCGGAAACACTGACACACAGACATACCAAAAAGGGTACTACTGGTAGTGTCATAGTCACAATTTTTCTTGAGGAGGGATGGGTAAGAAACTATTCTGCTTTTGATCATATTGCAGACTCTTTTCAAAAGATGATACTGACAGTGTCACATTCTTTGGGAAGTTTACATGGGTAATCTTAGCCCCAAAAGTCTTCTTTCATTCAAGAAAGAAGAATTGGGATAAAGTGGAAAATGATTGCTGCCATATACATTCTCATAATCTTACCATCTACAGATGTATGCAGTAAAAGCAAAGATGCAACAATAAGTCACATACACTTTGAATCTTCTTGACAGCTTTAATAGATACTTGAAACGTTACACATGCCTCACAATCTTATTGCATTTCTGTATGTACAAAAAATGATGCCGGCTGAAATGATATACATTTTGAATTTTTATCTTGCCAATAAAATCTCTAAAAAAAAAATTTACAACTGTTTTTAAAATTTGCAAAACTGGTTACAATCCATGTCCTGTTGGCTGGGACCAGGTCTGGTTTCTCCCCGTTTACTCTCTCATGGACCAAGTTCTGCTTCTTTTCCCATGAAGGTGCTCCATCTGGAGAATGGAAACAGGAGAGTGAGATTTGACATTTCAAGCATTGTCGGAAATCATAGTCCAAACCATACCAGGTTTGAAAAATTACAAGATAGAAAAATCAGAACATGATCAGTCACTTCATCCACCTTTACAGGCCAATTCATAGCTCTCGAGATGACCTTATCTTTATTATTCTATCTGTCAAAATTATGGAGTAGCCATATACAAGTATTTTGTCCCATAGCTAGCTACCCCATTCCATCAGATGATGAAATGACTAAGGCTAGCAGACATCCAGACAGAGTTTCAATGAGACTCTTACTGATTTAGTGCAGATACTCAGATTTTAATCACAGATGGACAGACAAAATGGCAAAAATTATAGAATACAGGATGTAACAGTTAATGTCATTAGATTGGAATCTAGGTTCAACAATGAAACACTGCATCTGTATGAGTCTTGTGGGATCAAGGTCATTTTAACAAGGTCACGATAACAAAGAAATGGGAAGTTCTTTCAGGCAGGGTTTTAATAGAGTTTCTAGGCTTCTTTGGTGCCTTTCATCTGTTTCTAGCTTTAAAGCTTCAATATTCAGTAGCATTTTGAAAATGTGTTCAGCACCATGGACAGGCATGCATGCCTCCTTGGCGTGTGTGTATCCTTGGTCACATTGCATAATACGTAACGGAATACATTTTTGTGTGCTTAATACAGTAGAAGCCAGTTAATTGCACAACGGATTAACGCACGGAATCCCAAAATCCCAAACCGGTGTGGTCCTGCTAGACAACTTCGCATTATTGCACCAGCCGGATAATTGCACGAAATTCACTGGCAAATAGGCCGTGCAATTAAGCTGCTTCTACTGTATCCAAAACTTGGAACCTGTTTTATATGGAAGAGGGAATTTCTATCATTTGCTATAATACAGTGAACAATTATTTTGCTAGACTGTGACTGTGACTCTATAGATGCATGCTGGGTTCCCTGTATTTTGCGCCAATGCCATGCCCTTCCTAAAAGTACTAGTACACAGTAGAAGCCGCTTAATTGTACTGCCTGTTGCACTGCCTAACAGAAGTGTGTGTTAATCCGTTGGGCAATTAACTGGCTTCTACTGTATAATATCTGAGTGGGAGGGGGGCGAAGGGACGCCCTACCCTCGCCCGCCTCCCTACTTTATTTACGCCTATTACGGCTACCAAACAACCAACAAATCTTCTTCATGACTCGGTTATTTTGTAGCAAATTTATGTCTCATAGTGCAGGTCACATGTAGTTGTAAGGCCTATATAAACAGACTCTTATACCTGAGCTCAGTGTTGCATGTTGTAGCGGACCAGTGGCTGAAGCAATCCCATCCTGTTCACGTCTGAGGGGGCGTGACGTCAGCGGTCAGTATCACCTCTCGCGTTTGCATGCGATTTTGGTGATTTGTTCTCTCGCGCTTGCATGCGGTTTTTTTCCTCGCTCGCAAATCATCATCATCGTTTTCGCCGAGAGAGAGGAAAAATCATCATCATCGTTTTCGCTGAGAGAGAGGAAAAATCATCATCATCGTTTCCGCCGAGAGAGAGAAAACAAAATCACAGGCACACGCGAAAGACAACGCCGCGAAAAGGGATCGATGGGTGCAAACTGGGAAGAAAAACGTTTGTTTGTACTAAATACAAATCCTAAAATATACAATGCGAGTGTGAGGTCTATCTTACTTCTGGGTCTTGATTTCGGTAAAGTAATTTCTCGCGTTTGCATGTGGTGTTTTTACTTCTCGCTCGCGCTGGCTGACTTGCTGCGAGCGAGGACAAATCCTGGGCGGGAGGAAATAAACGCCAGGGGGATAGGAATAATAATCAGGCACGTCAGGCGAAAGAAGAACGTGAGCGAGATGAAACTGCATTATCATAATGACATGAATAAAATGTTGTTGTTGTAAAATCAATGCCTGTGGTGGGTAAAGTTAGGTGATAATTTAATTGCGAGCCATATTAAAACACACGTACTATTTATTATCGAAATAGGTCCAGCCTTTTGGCAGGATGCCCCATTCAATAAGAATTGTTTGCCCTATTGACATGCCAATCGTAATAAGGCACCTGTAGACGTTTAGGACAACATCTGTTGATTTAAATTCTCATTCATTCCCGGCTGAGGAAAGGCTGGACTTTCTTGCTCAGTTGTAACCGCAACAATCATGATTTGCGATGTATGATGCGATGCATATCTATAACATACTAGACACATGGAACTGTGTTTCATGCATTATCCTTCAAATGTTAAAGCACCATTTTACCCACATCAAGATCACACTTTGCTATACTTCTTAATCATCCAGATACACAGTTCTTTAATGGTGTTTGTGTAGGCTTAGACGACTGTCTGCAAAATAGTCGGTGTTTTCTCTCACATAAGATTTGTTTTCTCCCGCAAGGTATTTTCTCTCACGCAAGATATTTTCCCTCGCGCAAAGTATCATCTCTCGCGTAAGATCTCTATTCTCTTCTGCAAAATATTTTCTCTCGCGAAAGATATTTTCCCTCTCGCAAGATATTACTTTCCCGCAAAGTATTATCTCTCACGTAAGATATTTTCCATCCCGCAAAATATTTTATCTTGCGCAAGATGTTTTCTCCCCTACAGAAAATATCTAGCGCGAGAGAAAATACTTTGTGGGAGAGGAAATATCGTGTAACGGTGCTTGGGAGAATGGATACTTTACGGGAGAGAAAATCGTGGCAAGATTACTTTATGTGAGAGCATGCCATCGACATTGTTGTTGAGTGTATGCGAGTTTGTTTGTTTGTTAGTGTGTGTGTGTGTGTGTGTGTGTGTGTGTGTGTGTGTGTGTGTGTGTGTCGGAAAGAGAGCAAGAGCAAGTACCTTATATGCATATATGACAAGACTCTCGGTAATAACTTTCTGTCAAATGATTAGAGAAAATTATTGTATATTCGATATGAATACAATTCTATTGAATGAAGTGATGTCTACATAGTATACTTAGACTGGCAAATGTACATGTGCAATGCTGGGGTAGCGATTCTGTTTAACAATTTTACTTATGCGTTCAAATGAACACAGTGTACACAAGCACTCATCATGCACGGCCGGTCATAATAACTAGTCACGAAATACATTGTACACACGCACATACACACACACGTGCACACACATACGCACACACACATACATGATACATACGCACATACATACAAATATACATACAAACACACACACACAGAGATGCTGTCAGAGGTAATCTATGATATCCAAGTCATCAGTAACGTTGTTTAAGCATTTACTCCCATCCATCACCAAATGTCCGTTTTTCCTCTCGCGCCCTCTTTTGTTTTCCCTCTGACGGGTGTAGTTTATTTCCTCTCGCGCGGTTTCTTTTATCTCTCTCCGCGTTTTCTTTCCTCGCGACGATTTTTCTTCTTTTGACACCGTTGGCGCTCCATAGAATGACCGTGACCTAAGATGGGGAGGGCGTTCCACGCTGCAGTTAATCTTGTTTGTTCAGGTCTAAATAAACTCATGAGGTTTGTGTTTCGCATACCTATATGTCTCAGGTGTAAAAGTTTCCATGCCGATCGTTAATTATGCGTGTTTTTATGTAAGAGCCGGCAATACTTAGTAACCTTGCGTCTAACGTAGTCATTTTTTTGCGCAAATGATCTTGTTGACTCGAGTACTCAAAATTGGTTTTAACCCTGATCCAAATCCGTGTTTCACTTAGACGGCAGGTCTATGCATGAACTTGAGTTCCTATTCAGTATCATTTATCATTAAGCGCCTTGGCAATTTTTCATTAATTATGCAAATCAGTTGCTCATTTGCGTGTTTGGTATCTGTTTATGTTACACCACACACACACACACACACACACACACACACACACTGAAATAATTCGTAATCATGTAATCCTAGAAAAAGCCGCTAGTTGCCTCCAAACTTGGGTCTACTTATGTTTATTCAAAGTGGACGAGCTATACAAACCACCTCTCGACAGAAAAAAAGGTGGGTTGGCAGCAGGACCAGTTTGAATAAAGATTACGATTTTTTCTTTCTATATCAATCATCTATTTGGAGAGATTTAAATGATGTTTCAAAAGCACTTTTTTCAGTATCCTGAATATTGTTCTTTTGAAATAATGTGCAGCCCAAATAAACACTGCTAGTCGATATGACGGTAGTTGGTATTTAAGCCGACAATCTTGCAGTTTAACTCTTTAAGATTTATGACATACGCCTACCTTGTTGACGGGAGTGTCTGAAAAGGGTCGTCACCACAAGCAGAAACAGTAATCGTACCATTTTTAAAGCTAAACGGTGGTAGCCTCGTCTTTCCGAGTTGAAAATCTCTCTCAAAAGTCCGTCAAAGTTTAAAGTACTACGAACCAGCAAACATGTTTTTGCTGCGTCGCGGAAATTTGTAATCTGCCAGTGATAGCATCAAATACGGAGCATGCGTATGTCAATATATGAAACCAATGTTATCAATTGTCAATGTCAAAATTCCGTCAAAGTTTAACTAAGATCAAGCAAACATGTTTTGTTGCGTCGCGGAAAATTGTTATCTACCCAGTAGCATCAAATAGTGAGCATGCGTATGTAAATATATGAAACTAATGTTATTAACTGTCATACGTCAATCTCAAAATCCCGTCAAAGTTTAAAGCAAACATGTTTGTCACTGAGTCGACAAAATTTATAATCTACCCAGCAACACCATCCAATGATAATGCGCATGAAGTATAACTGTTGCTATTGACTGTTACACCTGGCGATACTAACGGTTGCAGAACCTAGGGTTCAATGCTATATATGGTATTTTGAAAACAATTTGTTTGTCTCCGTGAATAGTTTCATCAGGTTGGTACGTCACTGAATAAAGAGACTCTTTTTACACAACCATTGCTTTATTCACACCGACGTTTGTCTGTCTGTACATATGTAAATACTTTACGTTTTGTGACCGCATCTGAACTTTGAGTAGCGACACCTGTCCTGCAGTACAATGTGAAACAGTCAGAAATGCCCTGAAGAAGGTGACAGACGGTCACCGAAACGTCGGTGTGAATAAAGCAATGGTTGTGTAAAAAGAGTCTCTTTTAGTCTAGTCTTTATTCAATTTGTTTGTCTCACTGCAAAGTGGTCTATCATTAGCATAATTTAAGTGAACACATTATCTGATCTTTCCAAATCACGTATGTTACAAGCACCTCTCTTCAGGAAGCTATTTGATGTATAGATTTTTTTGATGAATCAAGTTATAATTCGTGCAATAAACAAATCCTTACAATTTCTTAATCCCTTCTTAATTGACTTGATGCTATTCTACGTTGAACTGTGTTCTGCCATCCTTCTACGTCCGGTCCCTAACGGCTAGCTAACTCAGCCTATTGGGGTTTCGACATGACTGTGGTCCCTCTGCGAAGGCGAATGTGTTCACTGTTCTGCATACTCGTAGTCCATGGGCCAGGGCGATTTTTTTTTGTACCACCGAGAGGGACCAGAGATACTATGGATTTTTAAAATCTGCAATAACCAAAGTTTATTTCTATGTACAATAGCAAGCTTTTATGTACGTTTCTTATTGTAATAGCGTGACCAAATGACGTTGACGTCATTAGAATGGACATCGCTTTGGGGGGCAAAGTACAGAAGGCTGGGTAAAATTATCAAACATCAACAATTTTCTGTGTTTGTTCATAGATAAAACATGCATTGGGAAACACAAAATAATGAATATTTTGTCGATACTCCGCATCTTTAGGAAGTTATGAGTCTTTAAACTCAGATTTGGAGGTAATTTATGTGTAGAAAATGCATATCTTCTTTATTGTATGGAATAGCAACACATTGGAATAGCAACACACTACATGTGTTTTTTATTTTATATGTACGTAGTTTTAAGTATGTTCCAGGTGTCAATTTGTCTCCTCCGTTATGATTTTAACACCTTCGATTTTAAACACTGTGAGTTAGCGACTTATTACCTTTGCCAGAATGGCTAAGGTTATGTTTTCGGTTTGGTGGTGTGGTTCTCCCCGTTTGTGAGCAGCATAACTCGAGAGGACTTCGATGGATACAGCTGATATTTGGTGGGTGGGTAGGGGTGTGGAAGAGGAAGGTCGAGTTTGATAATGGGCCTCCTAGCGGCTTGCTAAGGTACTGCAGCAGGACCTGCATGCTTGATATCTCGCGTTCCGGACATGCTGCGGTCGTGATTTTTGAGCGTTAGGGAGCCCTTAAAGCAGGGAGTGATTGCTGCAAGTTTGGGCCCCCTAGCGGCTTGCTAAGGTACTGCAGCAGGACCTGCATGCTTGATATCTCGCGTTCCGGAAATGCTGCGGTCGTGATTTTTGAGCGTTAGGGAGCCCTTAAAGCAGGGAGTGATTGCTGCGAGTTTGGGCCCCCTAGTGGCTTTCATGGAAGTGCGGGCGCCGGTTTAATTGCAAACTTTTGTCTGCGGACAGCATAACTCGAGAAGACTTCGACGGATGCAGCTGGTATTTGGTGGGTGGGTAGGGGTCTGGGAAACAAAGGGGGAGTTCGATAATGGGCCCCCTAGCGGCTTCTCTTGGTACTGCAGCGCAACTTCCGGGTGTGTTTTTCCATCTTCTGAACATGGTATGGCCACGAGTTTTGGGTGTTAGATAGCTGTTGTGCTCAGGAGTTAGTGACATAAGTTTGGGCCCTCTAGCAGCTAGTTTAGGGATAGCCGGGGCATTCTTGTCAAAAACTTCTGAAGCATTACAACCCCCCAGCCTGGTTTGGTTGATTCCACCAGTGGCAGTGCTGTGAGAAATCTGATACTCTAGAGGAGTAAAGGTCAGACCTTGCATCTGTCAGTTGACCCTTAGGCCATATGATCAGTTTGTCGTGCCAAAAGTAAGGGCATATGTACATAACAACAATCTTAGTCTGAATTCTACTCCTGAAAGGTAGGTACACTGTCATCTCCCCTTCCCCTTTCACTACATGGTCTGAAATTGAGCTTTCCTCGCAAAAATCTTGTAAAGGCCATTTTCAGTCTCAAACCCCTCATGCATTCAACTCTGTCTCCAAAGGCTCAGGTCAAACTATTTAGAACATGTATCAAACCTTTTATATCATAGGGTTGTGAGATTTGGGGCAGAGTTAATTCAGATGACAATTACCCAGCAGAAATTACACAGAACCGATTTTGTAAAAAATATTCTGGGCGTACATAGAAATACAAGTAACATTAGGTAGTAGAGCAGAGCTTGGGATGTTCCCAATTGACTTATATATATATATATCCATACGTACAGTCAAGTTTTGGCTACGCCTCAAACACTCTGACTTTTCAACACATCCCCTACCGTGAGTAGACGCTTTATTACTCTGTCACCAAATTGAATATAAACCGACGAACAGCTGTAAGAAATACTGGTTACAAGGCGTAAGGGAAAGTCTAAACGATATCGGTTACTCTTTTCTATGGAACTCTATGAATTCACAGTTAGACAATAAGCATATATGTAACGTTACATTGTTAAGAAAGAGGCTGGGACATGTAGATGTACATTTTTTCATAGACTGTCTACAAAAAACTAAAGAAGGGATATTCCATGGAAAATTATTAAAAATTTTCTAGATAAATATGTGGTATGGTGGGCTTTGTGCATAAACTTAGAATTAGCGCCCACCCCCTTGCAATTGAGAAAGGGTGGTACAAAAAGGTACTTTTGGGTGAAAGAATCTGTACCTATTGTATTTCAAAACCGGTGGAAGACGAAATACGTTTTATTTCAAACTGCCTCCCTAATGACCAGGAAAGTAAAGAGCTATTCGAAGAGGCCTGCAAAAGTTCCAAACGTTTACTGACGGAAATAAAACTATAACCCTGTTAACATCACATAACCCACTCATTACAGAAAAAGTGGGTCACCTTCCACTGCTTCCAGAAAGAAGTCAAACCCAATATGCTTAGATTGTAGCTCTCAGTAGTACTAGTACATATCATTACTAGAATAGCCACTTGTCTCTACTTGTCACCATTGTTATCTATACCAAAGTCTTTTATTTTCTGTATGTTTAGTATTCTGTATGTTCCATGTTGTAATTAGTCCTCGGGCAAGAACTTGCAATTTTTCTTTCGTTAAAATATTACAACAATAAAAACCTGTACACATGTACCTCTCCACCCTCCCTACAAAGACTTATGATTAGATTTTGGGCCCCTTGTAAGTCATTGGCATTAAATTTACACAAGTTCTTACTTTTTCATGGAGGTATTAGGTCACCAAACTCTAGTTGATAAGAGTTTGTGTGACTTAACATAGCATATGAAATAAAATTTTTATGTTTACAGACATCTTTCTACATAACAAACCTGGTTTATTTGGCAAAGGTATGTGTTCGTGGAACTCTAGTTCAGATCTGTGTCTCCATGTACATGAAATCTGCTACGCTAATAAAATTCTTTGATTGATTGATTGATTGATTGCAACCACCTCATTTCGAAGAACATAACTGTGGGCTTTTATATCCGTATGCTATCTCTGACAACACTTTTACGCTTTAGTTTGGCGGGAGTGTTGAGGTACATGACGTCACCAGGGGGATCCCAGGCGTGTCAAAGTGGGCTTCCCCAGCGTGGCGCGCTCTGATTGGTCAGCACAAACAAGATGGCGGCGCCCATGGACGTGGAGCCGAGTTTCGCAGGACAGGAAGTTAAAAACTCTTGTTTTCTCGGCTAATTGTCTTCAAAATCCAGTAAAACTTTTACCCAGGCGTCGCCTAGTTTGTAAGGATGCACAAAAGTTTGCTGAACAGTGTGTCAAAGTGACCAACGAGAGTTTCTAGGAGGTTTTCTTACCACTGTAACCGCGAACAGCTGATCGCATCCGGGTTGTGAAGCTGAAGAACACCTCATCACAAACGCCAGGTTGTTGTCGCGGTGGCGAAGCCTGCAATTTGAAGGGCCCTGAAAACGCCGAGTCCGGACTCGAACCAGGATCTTCTAGCCCTCTTCAGCACAACATGTCACGTCATTTTGTATGACGAAAACTGCCTTTATATTGGAAGCACACGTCGACTGGGCCACGCAGTCTGGTAGCGACGACTAGAGAGTGAACGTCCCGATACCCCCCTCCCCCTTTCCTACCAAAGTTGTCGCCTAGCTTTTCATGCAAGTCAGCTTCAGCTGAACACACAGACCAAGGTTTTAAGATGAAGTGGAAGATGAGGTATCACACAGCTGTGTTTTCCTGTATCCTCTTTGCGCTCCTGTGGCCCGGTCCGACAGAGTCCGCACAATGGACCTGTGCCACATGTAAGGGTATCACGGAGAGGTTCGCCGAGAAGTACGCGGAGACAGAGAAGGGAGGTTACGGAGGGGGAAACACCGACTGGGAGGAGACATACCTCAAGGAGTACAGGAGAAGGTAAGAACATATGGAAAGGCTCTTGGTATAAAAGTACTTTCTCGCTAAAGAAAGAAAGGAAGGGTATGGCCAATTTATGAGTCAGTAGGTTATGAAGTTATCAATTTATTTTAGGGGGCGTTATGTCAAGAATTTCTTAAGATATCATGTAAAACAGAATGAAAAAAAAAAAAAACTACCGGATGAATTCACGTTTCAGGCAGCAGCTACTATCTTTCATCAGTGACTGAGAATGACATTAGTGTAACCTGTATATAAAAAGATGTTCTTTAGTGGATTGGCATCTAAACTATTATTGAAAAGCAAATTGATTGTTAATTTCTGGTTATTGTGTTGCCTATCTTGCAGATTTTATTTCTTATTTTATGGCAGACTTTTACTTTATTTGATGCTTTATTACACTAAAATTGGATAGATGTTTGTTTGAGCAACAGGTTGTCATACGCTTCTAGAAGTTTAGACATAAAGCTACGTATGGAAAAAAACACCATCAAAAATGCAAAGCATATAATGAATTATCAGTAATTCAAAAAATAACTGAATTCAAAAATTACAAAAAAAACTACTGAGTTCAATGCTTAAAATGACACCTGTTACCTACAACTTCAGTAAAAGTTTTGAAACTACTTGTCCAACCCTCCCTGTAATGGACTAGCCCAGAACCACCTGTTCCAGTATTCTGTTGGGGTGAAAATTTAAACTTGGATATGTTAATTGTTATGTAGAGTGTTGCTCCCTTGTACTAGGATATCATACCAAAGTGCAGGATTTAGAAATACGTACCCATAGCACGAATGACACGTGTGACACGTATTCCCCTACTGTAAGTCCACGTAAGTTCATTAGGCTTAAACTACTTAACCACAGGCACAATGCCCCACCATGATTGAGGACCCTCATCCTTGTTAACAACTGAATACCAGATCCTGGTAGGAAAGAGGTGACTAGAGGATGGTGTACTATGTGGTAGCAAGGTGGTAGGAGCTCGCAGATCAGACTATGATAAGGCAGATGTAGTCTGGTGTAGTTCTGGTTTCTAAACACAAATCATGCATTCTGTAAATTTCCAACCCCAACTTCTGAAGACTTATTTTACACTTGGAAACACTTTTCTTGTTGCATTGAAAACAAAGTTGTAATCTAATTGCATTTGGACTTGTATCTTGAATCAGAAGAAAAAAAAACAACAACTGAAATTTGCAAACTGTATGAAGCCAAAAAGCAGTTACTCAAGCAACTGAATATGATTTTGGAAATGGTCAGACGTTTCAGATAGCATCCACTACCTTTCATCAGTGACACTGAAGTGATTTGGAAGAAACTGTTTTTTATACCCTAACTATGAATGAAGACAAGTTTAGATGTCCAATAGGAAACATTTACATTTACTGTAATTATAGTTATAGGCTCATGGCAGATTTAGGTCCCACACTTTGCTTTTCTTGTGTTATGAACCCCTTTTCAAACCCACTTGTTGTCCACTGGGTGAATTTACTTATCCTCGAATGAGTGACCATTGTTCAGCACCTGAAAAACAAAATGTTTGCAATTATTGTGGCATCGTGTTGGCAGAACAGTCAGGATGTTTGGCCCAGAACCCAGATGTCTTGGGTTTGAATGCCCTGATTCGCCATCAATGTTGTGCCCTTGGAAAAGGCACTTTTCACCCAGGTACCTGACTTCAGTTGGGAAGGTAAAAGGTGGTGGAAGAAGAGGGATGGGCTCTGCCTTCCAACATCGTGACCTAGATACAGTGGATAAAAATTGACTGGTCCTACGATTTTGAAAAGGCTATGGGAATTAACTTTTTTTACAACATTTTCAGAGCTTACACTTTTGAGCTGGGGTATGCAACGTAAACACATACGTAGAGCCATCTTTGTTTTCTCTGCATGTTTGTTGTTTGTTGTGTTTTTAACACTAACGACGACTGCCGTTGACCCCCCAGCTCTAAGTGGAGAGGTATGAAGAAGGACGGATCAGAAAGGTTGGACAAGTTTGACCCTGACAATGACTTTCCCTCCGACTTCCCCTCCCCTCCTCATTTCTCTTAAAACACCACTGTAGCAGTACAATGTTTAGCATTTATTAGCTGAAACTTGTTGACAGCAACATTTTTCTATAGAGAAGCATTTTCTGTACAAAAGCAGACATGTACTTGACAAGATTGACTCATAATTGTTGGACTACAAGGGAGTGTACAATATTTTGCTGGGAGGCTTAATGCCTGGAGCCCAAAGTTTTTGCCACTTATAACTACCAAAAAATCATTCTAAGGCCTAGGCCATCCCCTATGGGCCAAAACATTTTCCATGCCTCCTGTGCTTTCACACACTGCTAACACTGGTGTTGAGATGATCTCAGAGTAGTGACAGTCTTACTCTATGTAGCCAGCCCCAAACCCCCTACTGTCATGCTGGTAGCAGCAGAGAACTCCGCCTCTTCTTTACTGTAGGACAAGGACAGTATGACGTCTAGGGTAGACTGTACAAACTTGTAGATTAGAGATTATGATTAGAAAAGCAAAGAAGTACGTATGTGATATATTATTGATATTGATATTATGTGATATGTCATATGATATGACTAAAAGCTGCTGCTTTGGCCTTTCAAATGTTAAAACTAACTCTTTGAAAACAGTTTGCCTGTACCATTGTAGTATAAAATAACAAAATTGAAGCTTTGTTTGGTCTTCAATGATCCCCCCACTGCTTGAAGATTAATGTTGACATATCAAAAACTGAAGATTACGAGAAGGACGACACTTGGAACCCTGCATCGAACAACAGCTGAGACTCAAAAACTCTCATTTGAACTCTAACCATCTGACCTGACAGTGCACCTGACAGTACAGAACTGTGTGAATGTGACAGAACGTTGACCTTGATGTTTCAGTGAGGTTCGCCTGTTGGAGATCATAGAACAGCTGTGTAAGCATGACAACCACGCCTGCCACGCCCTGGTGGAGGAACATGGTTGTCATGGTTGCACAGAATGTGACAGAACGTTGAATGTGACCTTGGTGTTTGTTTCAGCGAGGTTCGCCTGTTGGAGATCATAGAACAGCTGTGTAAGCATGACAACCATGCCTGCCACGCCCTGGTGGAGGAACATGAGGAACTGCTGGAGGAGTGGTGGCAGAAAGAGTCAGTTTTATCTCCATCTTTTATACTTCTCAATTCTTCATTTAGTTAGTTTAAGTCCTTCCCATTGTTCACTTAAGTCTGTATCCCTCTTCACACAGGGAAAGAATCACACATACACATGTACTGAACAGAGACACCATGTATTCAGTTTGA
Source organism: Branchiostoma floridae (assembly GCF_000003815.2). Classification (NCBI taxonomy): domain Eukaryota; kingdom Metazoa; phylum Chordata; class Leptocardii; order Amphioxiformes; family Branchiostomatidae; genus Branchiostoma; species Branchiostoma floridae. The sequence continues at coordinate 21,721,868 of NC_049983.1, read as the reverse complement.
GTCCCCACTAAGAAGTGGGCCCCACTTCCAGATTCCCCATGCATTAGCATACCACACCCCTAAGGACTCGCTTTGTGCATGTGCGTTGAAACAAGGAAAGTTGCTATGTACATTTTTTATTGAATGATTTTTTCTATTTCCAGTGAGAGTCCTCATGACAACTTGTACAAGTGGCTGTGTATAGACCATGTTAAAAGTAAGTACATCTGGAGGGGTTTTCTCTACATATGTGTAGCTCTATGTGTTTCTATCTTCTAATCACCACTGCTGCTCTTATCCAGGCCAGTTGTTTTTCATATCAAAAATGCCAATTCTGTCTGTTGTTATTGAATATGACTTTTTGCTTATAGTATTCTGTCTAATGACACTAGATAGAATGATGGATTCTTGGAAAAATCCTGAAACTGCACAGCATTTCCTCAAAGTTTATCATCAGGGATAATCCCTTACAGAATTGTCTTTGATGATTAGAATTTCATGCACAGTGTATGTTAATTGACTTGTCTCTAAATTGCCATATTCCTTTTTGAAAGGGATGAAATGTATCCACTGTGGTGTAATTCTAATAGTATGAATCTATTCTTGCACATTTGTAATAAAAAATACTGTCTTCTGTTTCTCCAGCATGCTGTCCCAACAACACATGGGGTCCAGGATGTAGAGGTAAGGTTTATTACAAATGTACCATCGCCATGTTTTTAGTAGTGTTTGTGTGTGTGTATGTTTGTATGTGGGCAAACAACATACAAAATTCTTACTGACTAGAAAGCCTGGATGGATTGTCTTGTTTGATATTATAATGCACTATTATTGTGTTATCATGTGAAATGATAGTTGATATTAAAATATGAAATATACACACACACATACACATCACACACACCAAGGAGTGTTTTTAACCTCCTTGCACACACATACACACATACATACATACATACACATACATACATACATACATACATACACATGTCATACATACAAAAAAAATATATGTGCATTTTATGCACGTTTTCTTATTTTCATTACATTTGATTGCAATTTGATTACACTTGATTTAAACCTACTGTTATGTTTCTCTCTTCCCCTTCTTTCAGATTGTCCCATTGGGCGAGAGAAAGTCTGCTCTGGCCATGGAAAGTGTGATGTAAGTTACATGGAATGCAATTTTTATTACTCAATAGCATTTGCATAAACACTCTGTAACTTAATCATTTCATACATCAATCAACATTAGACATCCAGGTAATAAGATGCGCAAAGTAACAGTTACTCAAGCAACTGGATAGAATTTGGAAATCATCAGATGTTTCAGATGGCATCTGCTATCTTTTGTCATGGTTTCCAAACTTTATCCAGTTGCTTAAGTAACTGTTACCTTGGGTACCTATTTGCTTACATTAGATTAATAAAGTTCACACTTATCCATGTGTAGGGTCACTAAACTTCACCTGTACAATTGTGCGTTGCAAGCAACTATAGTCTATACTGAATTGGTTCAACATTTTACGTCATGAAAAATGTTCCCTCCAATTAGTGGAGACATTTTTATTACTTACTTGACAAATTTCATGGAATTTGCTGAAATAACATTTGAGACTGTGCTGAAAATATGCTGTATTGATTGAGCTACGGCCGTGTGGCGCGTTGGTACACCCGATCCCTTGATCTCGGAAGTTAAGCAACGTGCGGTCTGGACAGTACAAATGTACTTGGATGGGACGTCTGGATTGCTGTAGCCTCACGAAGCTTTCCACAAAATCGTCTTCCGGGAGGGACGTAAAACGAGGGTCCCATGCTCGAGGAGGTGCCTCGACCACGTTAAACAGCCTCATTACCCACACTTTGGGTACCTACTGGCTGCAAAATACACCCGATATTATCATTATTATATGCACTTTCAGGGTGAAGGGACAAGGGAAGGCACTGGAGCCTGCACTTGTGACAAAGGGTACCAGGGGGCGCTCTGTGAACAGTGCTCCATTGGTCACTATGAGGAGTACAAGAACACCACACATGTGAGCTGCAAAGGTAGGAACATACTTTTAGGGAAAATTGTTGCCCAAAGACATTACAATTTTAACATTTATTGCCATTTATCCTCCTTTGACAAACAGTGTGTTTGAGAGATCTAGTTCAGCCCTCACCACATAAGCACAGTTTAGATATAGAGGGGTGCATTGTATATTGAAATGTTGTGTTGTGTTGTGTTGTAGAGCTCTTAAGATGCTCTACATGTAAGCTGGCAGAATCATGTTGTCATTATGTTTATTGCAATAGTGACTGACAGACTGTGACAAGTTGACAGACTAATGTTTTTTTTCAACAAAATGTACATTTCATGCAGACAACTAAAAATACTTAGAGTTAATCCTAACTAGCATATCATTCAACCTAGCACAAATTTCCATCTGTAATATCTTCTGTCTGATTACAGGTCATCCATCTAAGCTAGTATCTCCCAGACTGACTATGTTGGCTATTTTAGGGAGAATAATTTCCCAGTTCTGCTACCAGAGGAGTTGGACGGCCACCACCTAAGCGTGGACTGTCTCCCCTGGCCAATTTCCCAATTTTTGCCGACTTCTATGATCCCCGTACACTGTACGATAGCCTGGTGGAGGTTACATCTAACCTACAATTTGCTCACTGCCAGTGTTTTTCCATGTTTTGCGTTACTGTATTTGTGTATGTTGTTCCTAACCCCATGTTGACCCTCAGATGTCTGTGTACTTGTATATGTTGTTCCTAACCCCCACGTTGACCCTCAGATTTTGTGTACTTGTGCATGTTGTTCCTAACCCCCATGTTGACCCCCAGGCTGCCATTATGGGTGTAACATCACCTGTAAGGGTCCCGGACTGGAGGGCTGTCTGGCCTGTCACAAGGGGTACAACTATGTGCAGGGGCAGGGGTGCATAGGTCCGCTTTCTCTGTTTTCCTTGCATTTGCTCGAAGTCTAGCTTGATGAAGTTTTGCACCACTTGTACAAGAATTTGGCCACACCTTTTATGGCCTCATATCCAATAAATAAACAGTTTTTCTGGAGACTGTTTGCTTTTTATTCTTGAGGCAAAATTCTATCAAACAAAACAATATCCACGGTTACAATTAACCACTATACATGAGAAGAAAGCCTTAGATATATAGCTTTTTCAGCTTTATTCCTTATTCTTTTTAACTGTATGTGCTTTTTAAACTCTTATTTATTTTAACTTAGGTATGAGCAGGTTTTAAAAAGCTAAGCTTTGTAGCCTGACTTTACTCAGTAATTGAAAGATGTTTAGTTTGTCTAGATTTTCCCTGTCCTTGGTACTGAACTAGCAATTCGTACCAAAGTGATTCCAATTTAATTTGTATTTTTGCATTTTGTGCAATCATATTGTAACTTAGTACATAGTTTAGATATTCTCCCATCACTATTGATAGTAGTACAGATACAAGTTTGATGATTGTTTACAAGTATGAATGACTGAACTTTTTAAACCAGACGTTGACGAGTGTCAGAGAGAGACTCCTGCTCCGTGCCCCCAGGGATTTTACTGTACCAACATCGTCGGCGCACACAAGTGTTTCAGTATGTTTGTAGTAACGTCATCTTAGTCTGACACTCCTCTGTAGGTAGATAGGTAGCTAGTAGGTTGTTGCTCTTGTAGAATACTCTTAGTCTTAGTACCTTGTGTGGATCCTTAAATCTTGTTGGAAAAGCCTGTATATCTTTTGTTGTTTCTTAGAGTAGAAGACAGAGACATCTGTTAGCTATAGTTTTATATTAAGCATTTGTTATGTTCCAAAATATATGTAATACTTATTTTATAATAAGCTTGTTACAATGTCTTAAAGGAAAATGTTATATTACATGTATAGCTGTTCTGTGAGATTTGAAGATGCTATGTAATAGTGACCACTTTTCAACAAAGCACATGCAGATTGTAGTTCATGCTACTCGAGTGTTGACAATGCTGTTCTGTCTCTAGCATGACATCATACCCCCTCAATGATCAGTATGTTGCTGTTTATAATTCAACAATCGTCACATCTTTTACTACTGTTTATCAACAAACTGTCCTGTGTTTTTCCACATTTATTATAGATATTGTGTATGTTTTTTTGACAAATGACGGAACTGACTGACAGACCATTTAGAAACTTAAACTGTGTGCTGCTATAATAGAATTTTGCTTCGAATTTGACCAAAGTTTGGCCATCTAGCAGGTTTCTCAGAACTGCAAGGATCAGTTTTGTTTTAAACTTCTTGATGTTTACGCATGTCATCTTCTCCTTTCCCTCCCCCCAACCAGAGTGTAACGAGGCCTGTGACGAGTGTTTTGGACCGGAGGCAAACGAGTGTAAGAAGTGTCGGGAGAACCACGTCCTGCTCGAGGGAGAATGTAAAGGTAAGATTCGTCTTCTTAACTTCCTTTTTATTTCCCTCAAACAAAGTCTTTGAAGAGAAGGTGGTTCCTTTTTATTTGTTTTTTTTGCACATAAAAAAACAATAACAATAAAGTATAGAAAAGTAAATAAAAGTCTTTGAGGAGGGGAGAGGCCTGTATGGCTTGTACAAAGCCCTTCTCCACTCAGTTAGTTTTCAGTTATAGTCATACGGTGTATTACAGCACCGTTGGGGTTATACCACCCATTACGGGGTGGCATACCCTTTCTTCTAGCTGAAAATCTAGTAGTTGTGTTTTTTTTAAAACTAGAATGCAACGCCTTGTGTAAAGGCTGTAAGGGAGTCCTACTTTTTACCTTCTGAAACAACCTGCCCATTTCACTTTCACAGTTTATAAGAAATTGTTATTTTTGTTTTACCCAGAATGCGACCCCTTGTGTAAAGGCTGTAAAGGAGTCGGTCCAGAAAACTGTGTGAAATGTGACGAGGGGAAGTTAGCGGACATGGTGGACGGAGTTTGTATAGGTAAGGCAAACTTCTAATTATGATCTGTGCCTTATTTGTATATGTAGTTAGTAAGAATTAATTTTTTTTAATTAGATGAAAACAAACATTTTCTAATTACTACAGATCATTAGTAGATATCAATTTGCGCAACCATGAGTTTGTAGCTTTCATCATTATGCAACGAAAAACGAAGTTTCATTGTAATGTAACGTGCCAAAGTGCTGTATTTTGTCATAGAAAAAATAATATTAGGGGCAATAAAGCATGATGACGTCATGGATTTGGCCCCCAAAAAATCAGATTTAGAATTCTTTCATGCCCATCTATCAATATTCTTTATGGCTCCATTGTTTCTTAATTCATTAATAAGAAAACAATGGAAGGTCAAAATGCCAATTTAGCCAACCTAAATACCTTAACTTTTTACTTTCCTTTCCTCCTCAGAGTGTGCCCCTGCCTGTCACGGCTGCACCGGTCCTGGACCTGAAAACTGCAAAAGGTGCAGGATGGGATTCAAGCAGAACAAGCAAGGCGTGTGTGAGGGTACGTTGAAGAGTTAACCATGTGGCTGTTATTTTTTTAATATTATGCAAAACACTTTCTTTGCACCTGCTAAAGAGTTCTGTGCACTGTTTTTTGATAGCGTATATTTGGGTGCCTGATCATGTCTAATTTCAAGTTTCATTGATGAAGGAGATTGGTAGTAGTAGAAGAAGAAGAAGGAGTAGTAGCTGTCGAATGTCTGGACACCCTGCGGCTGCTTTCAGTCTTTCTTCAAATCTCTTCACTGTGACTATAACCTAGTGGACTATGTCAAGATGTTGTGCTTTTTGTTGTCTTTCATATCATACTTTAACATCACAAAGCATTACACAATTCAGTAAGTAATATTTTAGGTCTTACAGGTTAATAGGTATGTTAGGTTTACCTGACACTTTATTCGTGCACCTTTTACCTTTACATTGATGAACACACACAATTTCTCTGTCCTTGGTGCTGAATAATTGTTCCACTGAATTTTTCTCTTTTACATGTAAAAAAAATACCAAGTTTGGGGAGTTAATTGCTTACAGAAACTCTGCTTATCCCCAGCAGTCACATATATATATTTATTATGTGTTTAGTTGTTTGGTGCTGAATACCTGTTCCAATCGATTTTCCCCCCTTTTTTTGTCTAAAAGAATATAAAGTTTGCGGAGTGAATTGAGTACAGAAATTCTGCTTGACTCCAGGCATCACATATGTCATGTGTTTGTTTGTTTCTACAGATGTTGATGAGTGTAAGACAATATGTGTTTGTTTATTTCTGCAGATGTTGATGAGTGTAAGACGATATGCAGGTTACAGCACGAAGTCTGCACCAACACCATCGGCTCCTACGATTGTGAGTGTGAGGAGGGATATGAGAGAAATGTACGGGATGCCTGCGTCATGAAAATTCCAGGCCAAGAAGGTAATTCACAGTTTGTCTGATTAAATGTGTACTTCAGTCATACCCTTACCTACCTCTTCTAGTCTCCCTTCCGTGTGTGCTATAGCTCTAGCCCCTTTCACGTGTGTTGTAGCTATAGCCTCTTCCATTTGTGTTGTAGCTATAGCCCCTCCCCTTCCATGTGTGTTGTAGTTCTAGCTCCTTCTCTTTCATGTTCATGTGTGCTATAGCTCTAGTTATTCCAAGACCATGTGTGCTGTAGCTCTAGCTATTCCAAGACCATGTGTGTTGTAGCTGTTGCTCCTCCTTTCCTATGTGTGTTGTAATGTGTGATGTAGTTGTAACTTTGCATTTTACATGACTGTGTACTTCAATTTTAACACCGCTTAACTGTATTCAGTTTTTCCCAATTATCTGTTTGTGCATCATCTTATAACAATGCATGCTATGGTTCTAGCTTCCATTCTATTTGTACTTTTGGTATCCTCAGCCCAACCTCTTTCCTACGCCACAGTCTATGCTGTATGTTATAGTTCCTGACACTCCTAATTCATTCACGCTGCAGTAATGTTGTTTAATCCCTAATCCTTTGTACACAGTTCTATCCTCCCCTATTCCTTTGTATGTGTGTGTACTGTCACTGTGGTTCTGCTCTTATTCCTTTGCATTTCTACTGTAATGTTGTTCTATCACTACTCCTTTTAGTTCAGTAGTGGCATCGCACTGACTTCTTGAATTTGTATAAGTTGTGGTTTCAGTCTGTCTTCTCAGATCTCTTGTCCATATCAGTACTTGCTTTGCTGCCTGTCTCTCCCCCCCCCCTCCCCCTTCACTTCACCAGAAGCTTTTTTCCTGCATGGCCTTCCCCATGTCACCAGCCTCTTACCCAGTATCTTTTCTCAGTGTGTTTCCCTCACCCCCCAGTTGTTCTATAACTACCAAGTTTGTCTATATGTTCTCATCAGTCCAAAAGAAGCCAAGAACAGCCTCTAACGCTGTATCTTTCTCCCTGGTATCTTTTCCCCAGTCCCTCCCCCTCCCCAGTTGTTCTGTAACTATCAGGTCTGTCTATATGTTCCCATCAGATACAAAAGCCAAGAACAGCCTCTAACCCAGTATCTTTTCTCCCAGCATCTTTTTCTCAGTATCTCCCAACCACCACCTCCCCAGTTGTTCTATAACTATCACGTTTGTCCATATGTTCCCGTCAGACAAACCCAAGAGGTCCCAGTTCGACAAGTACATGAAGCCGAATAAGCACCCCAAAAAGATGCTGACAGGTACAACCCAGGAGACCGTCCGTCTCGTCAGTATCTTCTTCATAGTGGTCCTAGCCGCGGTCGTAGCGCTGGTAGAGCCCGTCCTGGGCGCGTTTGTGGCAGTCGTGGGAGGGGTGGTCTGGTACTTTGTCATAAAAACATACTAGTTAGGTGTAGTGAATCAGAGCTTGTCACCCCTGTGGATGAGTGGGACGGTCCATTTATGTGTGAACAATTTTTATAGTGACCAAAATGATGCTCAAAGAAGTACATGTACTAAATTATTACTCCAGATTGAAATGAACTTTTCATTCAAGATGTGCAGCTACACAGCTAACATTGACTCTGTCCTAAGTGTGATTTTTATAGGCAAGAGGCACCACAGAAGACAAATGTCAATGGAATTTGTTTACCTTAATTTCATATCATGAACTCCATTGAAAGAAAGGAAAGTGCAGGAAATATTTCAATGGAGAGATGGAAAAGGCAAATGTCTTGATGAAATATGTCGTAGAGTATGTCTATTTTGATTTGAGAGCTTTGAAAATTGAACCTTCCTTCTGGAATCATGAGTATCCAACAAATATCCTGTATCCTGTTGATCAAACTATAGCTGCAATATGATTTACTTAGCTCCGATAGAGGTTCTTCCAATTTTTTGTTCAAATCTGATCAAAGAATGCAGGTGTATGGGATTTATTTTTTTTGCTGCAAGATTGAATCAGGATACAACCAATGTGTACCGTGTGTCTTTCATGGTGTCCTTAGTTGGGGTTGGTTCAGGCCTGGACCTGAACCTAAACCTTGTCCTGTTCAGTAGTTACTGTATATTATACATGTAACGTTTCATGCTAGACATGCATACATGTAGATGCCTCAGTGGCTATATTGCTGTCTTTACACTGACACTTTGTTTGTGCACCTTTTACCTTTAGATTGATTATCACACAGTTTCCCTTTCCTTGGTGCTGAAAACCGGGGTTCCATTGAATTGTTCTCTTATTTCAGTTAAAAGAATATCAAATTACATTGATTATCACACAGTTTCCCTGTCCTTGGTTCTGAATGAATGTTTTACTGAATTTCCCTTTTTTTGAAAAAATATCAAGTTTGGGATGTAAATTAATCAAAGAAACCCTGATAAAACCTTGAAAATATGGATATTTGTAAAAAAAAAAGCATCAGCCAATGTTTGACGCGTATGAAAACTGTCCGCTTCAGTGAAATTATAGTTAATTTGTAGTTGTTATGTAATATGTGGTATATTATCTGCATAGTATCTTAGGTACTAGATACTACTTGTACATACGTTATGTACTACTACCACTTGTACATGTTTGAGACAGTACCAGACACCCCTGACCCACCGACATCATTATTGTTGTACTGCCACAAAGTTAGATGTGCAATCCCGGCACCAACATTGTTCCTGGGTTTGTGTAGATTGTTAGAACTAGTCTCATGTACTGCTGTAGTTTTCTGTTGGGGAGACCTTCTCTAGGAAAATGTAAAGCCACAAAACACAGGAGATGAGAGAATGAAGATCACATGTCTGTATCTTTGTTTCTCCCTGTCTTCATATTCTGCGAGCAATTACTGTACACCCTTTTTCTCCTCAGTTTTCAGACTTTGGAAAAAGTTAATTTTGCAGCTCAGAAGAAAAGAATACATATACATGAAAAGAAACAAATTCAGCATGTAACATGGCATTAATAAATCTATTGTTTTGAGCTAAGGGCCCACAATCAAGTTTATAATTTATTCAAACTACTAACTCGTACTCTCCCCCTCTAATTTCCTGTTTTGATGTAACACAAATCATAAATCTATGTGGCTGCCATTTTTATATACCAATACAAATAAAATTTACACTCGCAATTTGTCACAAAGTACCAATATGTTGGTGAGAGAATTAAAGAAATCTTCAACAGTTTTTGACAAAGACTGACAACTACCATCAACCCATGTAACGTTACAGTTTCAAGCTTTTTGAGAAAGAGTTTTAGTGTCAACAAGATGATGTTCCCAATCTATAGTAAGTTTTTTATTCAGCACTTCCTTTCTATTTGGTATAGTTAAATGTCTGCAGGCCACCCCTGTTGGCCGTACCTCTCTCTACTGCTACGATCATCTTCATTGATTATGTTCTGATTGCTCCATTTTGTTTGGTTTCTTTCAGGCAAGCTTCGCGTGGAATTATGACGAAGTAATTTCTAATAAGAGGAAATGAGTCGGTAATCGCCGCCCGTTGCTATATAATAGTGGTTCCGTATTTATTGTAGCCATGGGGTCTTTGTGAGATGGATATCATTCCATAGCTAGTTGACGTAAGGAGGTCGTAATGAAGCTATTATATGTTGAAGAAATGAGCGTCATTACATCCCATCTCATGACGTGGCTACCACCACTGTGCATTTCTATATGTAACCGGGGACAACGGAAACACTCTTAAAGAAAAAACCCAGACAAAGAATAATTACGCCTACATTTTAAACAACATAGAAACCATCAAGCTGAAATGTTCCTTTGAAAGATTTCCAAACTCCTTTTAATATAAGTTTATGTTCACTTCTTCTCACTTCAGAAAACAAAGTCTTGGTATTATCAAATATTTTGTTGACTTTTAAAGCATATTGTCGATGAGAACTATTTAGAGCTTCCGTTTGATTGCAATTTTTCCTGTATCCCAAAGTTGTCTGTAAAGCTTTGTCAGTTGGCATCGTTAACACAGCTCAGCTTAATTATACCTTCTCAAGCTTATCAGCTTATATCTTAAAACTTTTGGTCATTTCTAAATCTTCTACAAAACTGTATGTTGTATATTCTGAACATTTACTTCAGTAATACATTGTACCTCAACTGTCTATTCAAATACACATTTGTCATGCACACACACTACAGCAAGCTCCGAATGTTGCAGCGTTATTGTTAACTTTTAATAAAGAGTCTGCTTGTTTTATTCAAAAAGACTTAGTGTAGCAATCTATTTGAAATAATGGCAATACACAGTTCTTTTTGAGGTATACGAAATATTCTGAAAATTCCTCTGGTGCAAAGACAAGCAATTTCTCCAACATATTTTACAGGTCAGACGTTTTTGTGTCCAAAAACAATAGAATTGTGTATGTCAGATACTTACATTTGTATATTGTGTAACTGAGAGTTGTATTATTGTTGATAAGTACACTTGTGCAAGTAAAATGCAAATTATGGAAAACAAGTAAAAAAAAAATTATGGGAAGTAAAGAAGTACTAGGAGATGTTATATTCCAGTCCTACATTCATATTATTGGAAAATTCATTCTTTTGAGGTGTAAAAAAGGAAGTACAGATTTTTAATGTAGTCTGTTCAGCTTACTGGCATTTTCATAGGTTGAGGTAATTACTTTTTCACAGGCCTAAAGAACATCTGGAAACCTAAAATTATCATACATCTCATTGTTAAATTTCTGGTGTGTAGCTAAAGTCGAATATGAAAAAAAATCTTTTGAAGATGCCAGTAAAGCAATGTTGGTGCCGGGACTCCTTTTCTCAATTCTTCTTCAAATGTTTCAAGACTTGCCAGAATACTACTGTCTAGTTCTCATTTTATAATTATGATAAGGTATACAGGCACTGGTGATGTGAGAATAAAAAAGTTTGCCTCTATGCAATAGAAAATCTTTGTGTGTCTCTACCTAGATATTCATTTAATCCACATCTTCTCTGTATGTTTAAGACTTGAACTTGAAGATAGGTTGCCTACATTTGCAGGCACAAAGGAAAAAAAGAATTGTATTCTCCAACGAAGCCAAAAGAACTTCACAAAAAATGATCCAGTCTTTTTGATGAAGTATTTTACACTTAGTAAATTCTATGCTATATTAATCTGTCAGCATTACTATATTCTTTCTATCACATTCACTAGATCATCATCTTTCAATAAAACAAATCATTTTGCAGAGGCATTTACTGTACAAAAATTAAGGCAAAAAAAACATATCATGCACTTCATCCTTCCCACAAAGAAAGTTGAGAAACTTTCCCTCTCCGAAGTGTAGAAGAGGAAGATGTATTTTCTGTCACAACGATGCCTGGAACAAAGGAAAGGAAGGGTAAACACTTACATGACGTCATTCGCAGAGAAATTGGACAAAGCTTGACGTCAATGCATTGAGACCAAATTGCGTTCAACAATGTAGACGGAAATGATGCTAATGAACAACTATCATCATCATGGGAACTAATGAAGACCTTGTTGCTGATGTCTATTCACCTGGCAACGGTGGAACTCTTAGGAGAAAGAACTTCTTCGTACGTGTTTCCGAGGTACAGTCAGAGCTTTGTTCTTCTCAGATCATGTCTATTTCTTTCCACACTTGTTTTCCTGGATATCGCCGCAATTTCCTTCACTGCATTGTTCGTTGAACATATAAGTCGTACTTCACTAGAAGTAGGTTTTGAGAGTTATTAGAAGTATCCTCAGTCAATTCAATGAGCTTTTATTGATAAAAGATCCTTGGTCAATTATAGGCAAGAGTGGCGCAAGAATAAAGGTTTCCCATCTTGCATCTAGATTTTCCCCTCGATATTTATCAATTATTTCGACCTGTTTTACCAAAAAAATCATTCAATTTTAAAGATGTGTATACCATTTCGGAACATGCAGTCTTCTCTTAAACTTGAAAACAGACTTTTTATCAGCTGTTTTGTACAACTTTCGTCTTCCATAACATCCTCCGGATCAGGTTTTGTCGACTTATGATCGTCGTGCGTGTCATATTGATATCTTATTCATCCTACGACGGCACACCGCAGAGCCCACCAAAACTGAACGTCCGTCAGGATGGAAAGGAACATGAAGATGGCACAAGACAGTATCAAAAGCTGACAAAGGAGTGTAGCCAGCCTAGGAGTGTTCATATGGATTGGCCACCGAAAGAACTGGCGCGTCTCGCCGACTTTGTCCCAGATGCTGGCGCGGAAAAGTTGCAAAACGATAATGAAAATATGATAACGGTAGTTTTGGACATTAAAGCTATTTCCAGGACTGATGATACATCGAAAAAAAATGATAGAATGAACTCATTGATTATGCAAAAGCAGTCCAAACACGATAACCGCCGCGCCAGAGGTGGATAGCCATTGTGGACAGACAGACTACGCCTACAGCTACTGGCTATGGGACTGAGTGAGTGAGTCGGAGTCCTATTTTGCATAATTTCATAATTTTTTTTATCGTATACGATATATAACTCTGTCTAAGCTACATAACGTTACATACTTAAAATCATGAAAATCTATCGGTCCGTTCTTGAGTTATCCTCTTTGAAAGTTTTAAACAAAAATGCCCCCAGGTCCAGAGCAAGCTGCTGGAAAGTCCAAGCTGACATCAATGCTACCTACCTACCATCTAAAATCACGACCGTACCATGTCCAAAATACAAGATATCAAAATCGAAACTTCAGCTGCAGAACTCAGGAAAGGCGCCGCCAGGGCGTTCAAAGTTTATTGTTTTCCTTGTTGTGTCCGACAGTTAAAATGTTGACCTGGATTTTCTGATTGCCCTTTCTCAGTAATCAGAAACCATGCGCCGTTGCGTGACTCTTGCTATTTATGGATGACACTAGCGCACATAAAATAGACAACAACCTAACTTTCTTGTTCTGTTTTTGTGTTGTGTCCAACAGTTGACATGGATTTTTTGACATTGGCCTTTTCTCAGTATTTTTTACATGGATTTTTTGATCGCCTTTTCTCAGTATTCAAAAACCAAACACCCTTGCGTGACTCTTGATATTTATAAATGACACTAGCTCACATAAAATAGACAACAACCTAACTTTCTAAAGTATTCAGGAGACAGCTCTTTATTAACCACAGTGATGGATGGATGTGCGTTTTGTAACGACTGTAATTACTGTTTGAAATAAGACTCGTAGCTAGCCAAACACATTTTTAGTGACAAGTCGGGGCGTGGGTAAGGCCGGGGGCAATTGTCTAGAGATCAGACCATACGTTGATAATCCCCTATCTTTTGCTGCATTGTTCAATACGTATACCGTCTTTGGTGGAACGATTCAAAACTACTAGACTCCGATTAGTTATCTAGTTGAAACTTTCACTTGAAAAAGGAGACCGCGCATATTTTCTTCAGACAAAAATGCGGCTAGCCCACAAATTGTGCCACAGTTTAATTGATGCACGGACGCAGCGAGACGTAAGTGATATTGATTGATTAGCCGACTGATCAAGCATATATCAACATGAAAGTGTCCCGGGGAGTCAAACATTTTACAGATATTTGAAAGTTATCTATTTCTTCGTGGAAGAACGCCCCTTTTCGAAATGACCGACGTCGTATACTCTAAAGGATTGTGAACGCAGTACATTCTGTTTTGTTCCGTTGACGGATTTAGCAAGTCTAGATATTTTGATAACACTGATAAATTTTCTGAATTTGGTCGATCACCAATTAGAAGTTAAAATTTTTCCATAATATTTCGATGTGTATGGACGCAGTGTTCAGAAAGTATATCCCCGGCCGTGGATTGTTGACAAAGAATTCCACGACCGTAGAACTGACCACTTTGGGTGGTATCAAGATCACTGCCAGTTGGTCACAGTGACGGTTTTGGGTGATGCGAAATGGCAGTACTTAACTAGCCTCCACCAGACCTTCCTACGGGGGTGCGGGGATCGTAGAATTCCGAAAAAAAATCGGGAGTCGGTCCACACTAAGGTTCATGTTTCCCCTCCGGCGGCCGACCAACTCCTCTGGTAGCAAAACTCTCCTAGCAAATTATTCCAATAGCCAGCGCAGTCAGTCTGGCATAGAGAATTCTACTTGACTATCAAAAGCGCTCCCTTTTAGTATCTTCACGCAGCCATGCCTTATCTGTTCACTACGCGATGAACTGACTTAATCAGACTTCAAGTCTTTCAGATTGTCTGCTGACAACGCCCCCTTTTCGGTCATTCAAAAATAATACTGTCCCACCAACCCAGAGTAAGGCAACCTAAGGCCATGTTGACTAGATAACAGGGAAGAATTCTCTGGGATCCCCCAAAGTGATGCAGACGTGCAAATAAAAGAAAAGTTTTACAAAAAAGGCTGCCTCCATTTTGACATCTTAGTGGTCAGTAAGGTTGAACAAATGAATATTGAATACCCAACAATAGATTCTCGATGTCACTTTCTTCTTTGTCCACCCCCCCCCCCCCAAGAAACAAATGCCTCCAAGAAATCTGCGAAGGAGGCTAATAAAAAGAGTAAACTAATACAGATTGTGTCTAACTGGATACAGTCTGTTCCTTCCACCTTCTCTGACAATGCACCCGTCTCTTTCAATCTTCAATACCAAATCATTATGCTTCACTTATTGATGATCATGATGTTAAACGGAGGTCACGGGTTTTTGGCAACAGCCACACCTCTAGCACATTGAAGAACCCACCACACTTATGGAAAAGAGTAAGGATCCTCCCCAGTGCACGTGAGCTAGTGGATCAATTTCATCTCTCTGGATATCAAGCCTGTATTCTTCAGTACTGACCTGGTGTGTTGTGGCTTGACTTTGAGGCAATTTACTAATTCTTCAAGCAGAGGTTAGGTTCCGGCTGTTTTTGACGTTTTTAGGCGTTTTCACCGTACTTTCTACTTTGTACTGAAATTGTCTGCTGGGAGGCATCAAGACAAACGTTAAGTACAAAATAGACAGCCCGATAAAAATGCCAAAAAATGTCAAAAGACAGCAGGGGCCTAACCTCTGCTTGGAGAGTAATTTTACTGGATATACAAACAAACAAACAAACAAGCAAACAAGTAAGGTGTCAATTCATACCAGTGGGTTTAATCTGATGCCATTCGGATCACAGAGATATTGTACAGACCAAACATTGGCAGCATACAAAATTCACAGTTTTACTTTTACAAAATCACTTTTTCAAAAAAACACACCTTTTATAGCAGCTCTGACTTCTATCCAAGTTGCTAGTACTACGTTCTTGGCCCATACTGTGACTGCACAGACGCAGTTGTATGTAGTTTTGCGGTTCGGAAGGTTTGAACTTCCGTGGTATCATTATTATCATCATCATTACAAGCTGCACAGAAAACTACGATTAACTCAACGATTAACGCTTTTACATTTAACCACACGACAGACGCAACTATCACCAACAGTTTCAACATATTTATAAACTAAAGCACCTATAATACAATGGCACAGCAGGAAGTATTATACTCCATTCACTTTTAAATAGTTTTTAAAAATCTGCGGTTTTGAAGTCACGTAAAATTACATATACAAAATCCGAGCGTCTTTAAAACTTCACTAACCCATCTGAGAATTTCATTGTAGAATTACAAAAGGTACAATGTGTACAGAAATCCATTAATTCTTGCAAACTGTTAAAAGTTGAGCTGTCAAAAACTTACTTACTTCACAGCAGTATTATTCTACAGTTAAAAGTAGTACACAGGTAGTTTTGGTACATTACAAAGAGCAAATTGTGGCCCTTGGACGGTCCTCAGCTACATTCGCTAAATCATTTCTAACACCTACACATTTAGTCCAAATATACATAATACAAATGCCATGTACACATCACAAAATTTCTTCCTGAATCACGGGTCGTATCATCATCATAATTATTACACTGTTGGCTGGCTAACCTTAGTGCACAGTGCGGTTGATAAAACTCTTCTACGCTCTACGTGTCGGGAAAACGTCGTCCCAACCACTAAAACTGTTCTGTACAAGTCAAAGTGTACATGTATAGGTGAGCGTTAACACAACTCCACTGTCAAACAAATAAAATACACACCTGCTTCTTCTAGAATTCTTTGAAAACACTTGAAATTTACAAACCTCTAAGATTTCACATTTCCTATTGATGACAACATGAGAACTGTAAAATACAGGCCCCATTATGGGTATATCATTGCAGATGTACAAAAACCACAACTATTCTTAGAAAAACCTTGTATTGTAGCTACAAGAGTTGAGAATCTCCAACTCTGACTTTACATAGCACAGCTTAGCGCCCTAGATTCGCATCTCGACAATCTTCCAAAAATGTACAGAAATAATTTGTTAGCAACACTGGTCAAAATTACAAAATATATAAAAATGTATTTTATAAAAATATTTGCTGCTTTCTGGTTGTGTTCCGCCTCACCGCAGAGGATGGGTCAGAGGTCGCACGCAGGGTCAGAGGTCACATGTCGTCATACGGAGGTCTCGTTGCTCCCGCTGTACAAAAAACACAAAGGACAAAAACAAAACTTAGCAAAACTCAAACGTAATCTGTGCCATGAAAACTTAAAAAGAGAATAAAAAAAAGCTTTCATAACATCTCATAATATGATATGGAATAAACCAAGTCTGAAAAAAGTGGGGGGGGGGGAGGAGACAGAAAGAGTTAGAAGGTTAGTGAGTTAGTGACATTGGTTAGGAAACTCATGAAAAGACAGCGTCTGTTACTGTTAGGGATAAAATATGACGAGAACTGAACACCATATAAGGGATCAGAGTAGTTCAATCAGTTCAGAAATGAAGCAATTAGTTAAACCCTAATAGCCCCATTATACTGATGGCAGAGGAAATTACAAAAGGGCTTTCTGTTTAATGTACAATTCCTGCGTTAGGCCGGGAATGTACAGAATTCTTACGGCACTAAGTATGATCAGTCTCAGTACAAGTTGTAATCAAGAAGTACATGTAATACTGAAGAATATAGCAGACCACTTTTAAAAGATAAAACGTACTCAAAATTGATTGAAATATTGCTATAAATTGATTAAAATATTGTCATAAATATGCCAAAGGTTCAATATTTTTTGTGATCAAAACGTAACATCGACTCTCATAAATATACCACCTTAAATTCACCACATTAAGAATAAAAGAAGGCAAACTTCATTTCATTTTCTACAATTGCAGTGTCAGTAATTCCCAAGGTATACACACTTTAGATATCCAGGTGTTAAAGATTTTCTTGAGACTGCCTTGCTGAAACACTGCCATTGACAATCTTATGATACCTGGCAGCAATATGTCATTGAGAACTGACATCAAAGTAAAAAAAAAAATTGTTTTTAGGCATATTTGATTTTGAATTGAAGAGAGTAATTCCCTTGCAAAGCTCAGTTCAATAGTCAAAACTCAGGGGAAACACTCGAGAAACACACCCAGCAGAAGAGGAGATATCTTCTGTGTGTATCTTCCCTTTTTTCCCCAAGTCAGAGGGTTCCTAATGTTTACTTTGGAGGATATATCGGGAAGAATTCCTTATTGCCAATTAGAGACTGTGATTCCAATATGTTTCTCATGAGTTTCATGGTAATCAATCACTCCTAGGAGGAGAGCATAACAACCACTACTACCACCACCACCACCGACCGAAATCATGAGGACTTACTCCGTGTCTGAGGCGGCATGGTCGCTCATGGTGCCGTTGGTACGGATGGCCATGTGCAAGTGCGGTAACCTATCCAGGTCATCCCGCGACGTCTGCCTCGACCCTTGACCTCGACTACCACTATCGCTTGACCCTCTGGAGGGCGGCTTATATCTGAGGTCGTTCAGTATGCTATTGTGCACGAGCGGTTTGGTTAGGAACTCGCGGCTACCTGCGGAACGAACATGCAACATGCGGTGAGAACGTGGAACTAGACATACACGGGTTTAGCAAAATGTGGTTAGAACACAAAAATACATGCAACAAATGGATTCAACCATGTACTTTGTACACACAAACACAGATGTACAGGCACACATGCACACACATACGCACACACACACACACACACACACACACACACACACACACACACACACAGAGACTTACATGCACACACACATTCATACACACACATATGCACCCACACATGCACACACACACACATGCACCCTCCCACACACACACATGTGCACACACACGAACGCACAAGCACATACACAAACACATGCAAGCATCTCACAAGGAGCAATATCTTAATTTGTTTACGGTGAAGAAAATCATTGGAATTACGTCATGTTATGTTATGATCAGTTTAATTGCCCCCAAATCAAATATCTAATTGACCTAGACACGTTCAAATGAAATATTAATTTCACTGAACGTGACCGTGTTCAGTGTACCAGTAAGTCGCAACAACACAGATTTTATTTTCTTAATACTGCACTTAGACAAACAGTGGCTAATTAGCTTTGTTAATCAATATATATGTCTTGGCTAATTAACTTTAAGTATAAAAACTGGATGTGATCCTTCTTGTCTGAATACAAATTGTGCCTAACTTTATATGTATTTGTTCTTATAATGCCATTGCAATGCAGCCATATTGAACTGCCCCAAAATCAAATATAAATAAGCCTAGACAACAAGGGTTAAATATACCTCATATTAATTTCACCTAGCGTGAATATGTTCAATGTATCTGTAAGTAAGACTGTAACACAGATTTTTTTTCTTAACCCTGCACTTACAGCCTGAATCCTGTTTAATGTTTACTAAAAGATAACTATCCCTGGCACTTTTGCTTTGTCATATACACCACGAGTTCTATTTTAGTCTTAGAGTAAACAGTGGTGCGCGGAAACTTTCTTCTATTGCGCAAGGTATGAACTTTCACACGATGGAAATTAATAATTGCCGCAGCGCTTCTGAAGAAAGGAGTGGACCTAAATGCGTCGGGTCGTCTATTTCTGTACGTGGATGAATAGAACATACGCACACAGACAAACACAGCATCTACACACTGCTATTTACCCAGCTGACTCTCTTATTGAGGGAAAAGGTGGTCGGATGATTTGCATAACAATAAAATGTTGACACAAGACGATTACTAATGATGTAAACGAATATTAAAGTAAAGCGACCCGGCAAATTACGGGCTTTAATAATAGCTCCGTGGGTGACATTCAGGGAGCAGAATGCTGCTCCACACGTTTTTCTGAAAACGACTCTCCGTTATTATATTAAATTTTTCTCGTTATGGCCCAAACATGACAAGATGGATTCATTAAATATTGATAACTCTTTCCTCAATAAAATCAAGTCTGCATAACTGCTTTTGTTGGCGTAGACATGTGCCCGTTCTAACAGAAATGGTATATATGACTATACGTCAAAGAGAGAATATAATGCATGACAGGAAAAACTATGCGGTGGCTTTTGTTATAAAACACTTTTATCTGACCTTGACAGCTGTAAAGTTTGGCATCTAAAAGTGCAACCTTATATCCGAGTTCCTGCAAATCGAATTCATTAAGATTTTCTAGAAATTATGAAACAGGTGGGCTTTGTTTGAGCAAAATATACCACATGATTACTTAGTATAGTTAAGTTTAAAAGAAATAGATATTGCAGCCAAAAATAAACTGCAACAAAAAAAAGAAAAAAAATTACAAATTTTCTTTCATTCTTTCATTTACCCATTTTCCATGAATATCTGTGAGAAAATAATAATATGAATCCAAATGCTACTAAGTTAAGTTTAACTTTCAAAAATAAACTGCAACCCCTCCGCAAAAAAAAACCCCAAAAATAAAAAAATTTCTTTCATTCATTATCCATTTTGCACGAATTGAATGTCCGCGAGAAAATAATAGGATAAATCCAAATGCTACTAAGTTAAGTTAAACTTTAAAAAACATATTGCAACCAAAATAAACCACAACCAAAAAAGAAAAGAAAAATTACAAATATTCCTTCATTCATTACCCATTTTCCAGAAATTGAAGGTCCGCGAGAAAATAATAGGATAAATCCAAATGCTACTAAGGGCAGCAAACGAGATTAAAAGGCAAAAGAGGGGGACCAGGTGTTGTACGGTAAACCACTCCGAACATGATTGCATTTAGGTCGAGGTAATTTAAGACCTAAACCAATTTCCCTCCAATCTAGACTGGTTTGCATAATGATAGTTGCTAGATTGAATCTGATATTGAGCACACAAACCATGATTACTCAGTCCTCTAGGTAAATAGCTGCCGGTAATGTTTTAGGCAAAACAGAAAATTGTGTGGATATTGCGCATCTGTGTGGCAGGAAGTAATACTGCACGTACTATCGGCCGGATCATATCATTCTGCATGCGCTGCTTGTGTGATATATGTGGGACACTGGCAAGGGCATAAAAGACCTTGGGCTTTTATGTGGGAAAGACTGCTCCTAGCCAGGGGCTATCTAATTGAACTACTTTGCATAATTGCAATGCCATAGCAGCTGCATGCAGGCCAGTCCACTCCAGCAGAGGTGAAAAGGTCACGCTTCTGAAAATTCAAGTGGAGGGGCCAGAAAGGGGGGTTAACTCTGGCCGGGCAAACCCAGGACCACTTTATAACTGTCAAAACCACATGCAGTACCAGCTTGACCCACTCTTTGCTGACAACGTGGGAGCACAGACTGAGAGAGGCCCCTTGGAACACCCCCGTCTCTTCCTACAGATGGAATCTTCCTGACCTGATTAGACATTTGAATTTAATTAGGCATAAATTCTGAGTGGCACAAGAGCAGGAGCCCAGTGGAAGAGCGAGCAGCTGTAGTGTGAGCACGTTTGTGTCCCACACTGTTCCTGACTCTCTCACCAGAGACTTTCCCACCACAACAATTTTATACTACAACATGCAGGCCAACCATGACAACATCCTCATCCAGAGCAGCAACAACACCGCCGGCTTGGACCTACGCAGGTTCGTCAACTCTACAACCGCCGACCACCAGGGTTATGACACTGTCTCCGTGCGCGCGCCTCCGGCCAGCAACGACAGCCCGCTGTCATGCGGCGAAAACGTGGACACCGCCTCCGACATGCAAGACGTCGAGGACGAGGTAGAACAACTCCTCCGGTAAGGTCTCCTCGTCCCCTTAAGGGCTCTTCAGCGATGATTGCACATATAGTCGGGAATTTCATACAGCCAGAGAACAAAGGGGCATGGTCGGAGGATTATATATGCAGACCTGGGCACTGACAGGGCTCGTATTTCACTACGGCAAACACAGACAATATTGATTACACTTTCCCTTATGGCAATAATGATCGCAGTTTATGCCTGGAGTTCAAATGTAATATTCTACAATGTTGCCTCTACACACATGTAAGTTGAGGTACAATTTCAGCACTGCTTTTTGATTGAAACCTGTGAAACTCTACTGAAAGGAATAGCAAAAGGCTGGGGGGAGAATAAACAGTTGACCTCCCGCACATCTTGAACTGGTGCACCCACCCATCCTAAATTTGCTGAATGACTGATTTAGGTCAGGTCCTTTAGTAACAGCCACAGGAGAGAAGACTCTCTCTCCTCCCAGCCATGTGAACAGACCTGTTTATACAGGAACACATATGGCAGCTGACAAGTATCAATTAGACCAGAGATTTTTGTAGGTCACCACTTTGTGAGCGAGAGTTATTATTACCAGCAGGTGACAAAAACAATAAGGTTCGGTCCAGATGTGTATATGTTTTCCCTCAGTCCTGTATTAATTTTTTGTTTTACCAATAATTCTCTAAACTCTATGCCTCTCTCCAACGTTGTGGACAATATACTAAAGCAACAATATATGAAATGTTTCCAAAATGTTGTAAAATTCTGTCCCGTTTCGAACAGTTGTTGTTATCACAAGCTGAAATATAAAACAGGGCATGAGGTATTGACTACATCATGCTATGAAATATTTAAATCAATTAATGCAAAGCGAGTGAAATCTGAACAAAGGAAAGCAAGCGGGCTGTTTTCAGTCCCACAGCTTTGCACGAAGGACAATAACGTCATTAGGGGCAATTTTCATGTTAATAATCCACCTCTGCTGATTAGGGGAAATTAGCTTCTGGGCTGAAAGCATGGCAAATAGGGCAATCTTCTTCATAAATGAATAATGCTCCGCAGGATATTGGGAAAGATTTGTTCTACCGATATGATTTCTTCTTTGTAATAACAAGCTGTAAATAATTTGTTTTCCATTTTTCTGGCAGAGAAAAACTGATTGTCTACTTAAATCTTTTGACAAATTGTGAAAAATCAAAGTTTAGCAATTTATTACCCTGCTATCCCTGGCAATGCTATATTTCTATTATGATTTTTTGCTCCCTTCTATGAGTGTGCCAAAGAGTATACTACTATTACTACTCATAAAGTGGTTGACAGTATTTGAAAACACAAAAGGAAGAAAACTAATTTTGCCCATGTTCATTAAATAAGACGTCTACCCAACCTGTCTAGATATATCAAACACTAGTATTCGAGGAGTCACTTTTATAATAATGTTACTCACTGTACATTGTTGGAAGCATGCCCCCTCTGTTTCTAGCAAAAAAGTAGCATGTACTTGCAATTAGACTTCAGACAATAACTTTCTATACACTTTCTTTCAATTGATCTGTTGCCACTTTCTCCAAGAATCCTACATGTACTTGCAATTAGAATTGGGGCAAGAACTTTCTCTCACACTTTCTTTCAATTAATCTAATGCCACTTTCATTTTCCAGAATCCCACAAGACGACCTGGCGTTGCTGATCTCAGACTACTTGGACCGACACAACGTGAAGCAGTCCACGATCGCGGACCAGGCCAAACTGGGCAAGGCGCACCTTTCGGTGTTCCTTCGCGGGAAGGAGCGGATGCGCGGATACAAGCGGAGGCAGCTGATCACGTGGTTCGTGCGCCACCGGAGGATGGCACCGCAAAACGGCGCATTTCCTTGCGTTGGTAAGAGGGGCTACTTTCGAATTTCTGTCTGGTATTGCTATGGTTACGTTGAAATCTTTGGTTATCATTTGCATTATTCTTGTACACATTCAAGTCCTCGGGTATTTAATTCGTACTACTATCATCATTCTGTTGGATGGTTCCCCAAGTTTCTATGTTTTTTGTTTATTTGAAAAAAAAAATGAAAAAAGAATGGTCAATGACCTATGCCTCCTACTCTTTACTTGCCTCCAGGCGACCGAGTTAACTATGTGGTAGCCTGACACACATATTCGACAACTCTGACCAAACCTTTGTAGACGAGTACAATGTATAATTACTACATTGTATAAGGCTGTGAGCAAAAATTCCAAATTTCCAAGTCCTGCTGTACCAGTGTACCTTATAATTGAAGGAGTTATTGATATCTGGCTGAATGGCACCTCAAACTAATACTTCTTACATACAACTGATATTTTCCATTTTCAGTATCACAAAAGTTTGGAACCAATTTCTCATTATATGATAATGAAGACACATTCAAATAGCCACAAATAGGGAACTAAAACTCAATCCAAATTCAAAACATCTTCAACAGCGCACACCCACATGTAAGTCCGGTAAAAACTGAAGCTAGGTAAGAAATGCATTTTCAAGTAGCAATGGAAACTGACAATGGAAATGCAAAAGTAGTAATTTGTAACCTGAACTTTTGATCTCTCAAATAAACTAATTTGCATACGCTGTAGACATAATCACCTACATGTAGCCCACTAGACGCATTGCATTCTGACTGAGAGAAAAACACTTAGGGGGGAAATGTCGCTAACATCAACAAAAAGTCAAATTAATTTGCGTTTTTCGACTGTAGTTGATTGCATTTTGATTTCTTTCTGTTACTGTTAGAAACATTTTTATGGTCTCTATCATGACACTTACCTTCTTTCTCATATTTTATTGGTAGATTTTATGGTGGATTCATCGAAGTTTTAGCCTCAACCAGGCTTCACAGGTCGTTAGAAAAATAGTAGAAATTAGACAGATACAGACACATAACATGCCAAACAAGTCAGCTGGCCAAGGAGTATGGTTTTTGACTTAGCTAACTCGTTTGGAATATTATCTGTCCATCTTTGTCCAATTTCTACCATTTTTCCAGCGACCTGTGGAGCCTGTTAGTGGCTAAGACTTCCACACTGCCCTCATACGCACTTAAAAATATACGCACTTGTGAACCCACCTTTAACAATGTAATCTCACTAATTCCGTGCGCCCCCCTCCCACAGGTAATCACCTGTGCCTTTGACAGGATTTCTATTCAAAATTCAGGGGAAGAAAAAAAACTTCAGGCTCCTAGAACACTGTAACGATGTAGTCTTGCTAATTCCCTGTGCCCCCCTCCCACAGGGAACCACCTGTTTCTGCGGGGACCCCTGCGAGGCCCGCGGAAGCGACGCTTCACCTGGCCCATCGAGGCGCTCAACATCCTGGAGAAATTCTACGAGACCAACCCGTACCCCTCCGTGCACGACTACCAGATCATCATCGCATCGCTGGAGCCCGTGGGGTGCAGCCCGACACCCGACCAGGTGCGATTCTGGTACCAGAACCGGCGCCGCAAGGACGAGAGCTCTGTCATCGTACAGCGGAGGAAGCTTGTCAGAGGTAATGACCGTTTAACTTTAAGAAATCCATGTTTCAGTAACTTTTACTCATTAAGCATAACTGGAGGGTCTGTATTCTATATTTTTTTGGTAATGGTATGGCGTAGGCAGCTTATTTCAGTTTCCCATAGTTCGTAGGGAAGAAGTCTTATTCACATAACTCGTAGCAAGGCGAGCAAATTTTTCATTCTTGCTTTCCATCATTTTAGTGTTATACGTACATGTAGGGAGTTCTTCTGAATTCAGCGTTAAGCTTGTAGACCCTCCTCTTAACTTACGAAAAAGAAGTTTCCAATGCTATTTTCAGTTTATGCCCCATATCCCCAAATGACAACAGCACCATTTTGAACGATAACAAGGAAGTATCTAAGCTAAATACATCTATTTTTCATCTTTTACCTCTCTGAGGATGAACTAAACTGAACTTTAGCGATCACTCTAGAAAATTGAGTGATTATTCATTAAGGTTTAGAAACGGCACCTTTTGTTCACATGAAAACCAATGGTGACACGGTCACAATTGCTCATCATTAATCACAAGTATTTGTCTATTATGGGCAGACAGACAAGTCTGAAGGTTATTAGAAAATGAACATCTCATGTGACAAACTTTGCCAGACGAGACACGTACGGCTGTTAAATGGACCAAGTCCCATTAGGTAATTGTTCATTTTGTAGGGACGTGGATACGTCTGACGTCATGGTATCCTGCAAGCCGCGTTAACTACACCACTTAAACAAGACTAACTACACTTCAATGGCCTGCAATTGTAAACTATACCCGTCATTTAACACTGCTGTGTGACCACTGCATACTGTAGTTTGCGCAAGGAGCTACCCATCTTAGAATGGTCACAATCATTTACAAACGGCATGCCATACTAAAGCATGTGTCACAGGCCTACATTTAAACCACAGCACAGTCCACTTGAATCCCATACAACAAACTGACTGCCAAGTTTAGTCTCATGTATGTTGACCACAGTAGAGTCCCCTTGAATCTCATGTCACAAATTGACTGCTAAGTTCAGTCCTACAAGTATGTTGACCATTTAAATCAATCTCATGTCACAAACTGACAACCACGTCCTGTACCACTTGAATATCAAACCACAACTGGACTGTTAAGTTCAGCCCAATGCTACAGGCTGCGATATTTTACAAAATCAATCATTCTTTCATTCTCTGACCACATTAGAGTTCACAAACTGACAGCTAACTTCTGTCTCCCTTGTATCTCTCCAGGCTATGGGGATGACATGATGATGTCTCCTGTCACCAGCATGCCATCTGCCTACTCGCACAGCATCAACACGGCGTTCCAGACCCCGGCAATGGGAAAATCTGACCCCGAATCAGTCCTTCTCCAGGCCATGCCCCTCACAACATCATCACCACTGCTTCAGCCAATCACACAGCTCCAACAGGTCACCATGGCGACCACAGCCACGCCCAATCAGCAGAGCCCTACCGTGTCCAGCGTGCCACCACGAATCACCATGCCTCTCACGGCGAGAAGAAAAGCTCCCGTCATGGCGCCCGTCCTCCCGGTAACGACCATGGGAGCGACAGCAACGCCCAATGGCCCCCTTCCGTCGCCCAACGCGCCCCGTCAGAATGGCACCGACTCCCTTCTGTCCGCCCCAGTTGGAAAGCCTGGCACAACAAGTAGTCAGCCTCTTGCGCTGACCTCGCCTAAATCGGCGTCAATGCAGTCAACTGCAACGACAACAACGCCCGCAGCAACCACGACAGTTTCGACCCCGCAGTCCCAGCCCACAGACCTGTCCATGACGGCGGCTGCCTGTGCCATCCTGTCCCAGGCCTCACCACTGATGACCATCGCAGACTACATGCAGCAGATGCAGCAGCTTCAACTCGACTTGTTCAAGAAGCAGCTCATCGAACAGATGAGCCAAAACGCTCCCATGGACCTATCCAGCAAGAAGCTTGCGGACGCCTCCACACAGACGGAGGGCAAGTGTGTCATCATCAAGGAGGAAAAAGGCATGAACCAACAGTTCCAGTAAGAACTTAAAAACCTAACTTATTATTTTATGGGTTGTTTCTCCAGAGATTTGTAAAATCATACCCTGGAAAATCAGACTTTTAGCCAGTACTGGCAGAGAATTACCGAAATCTTTATTATCGAATTACCGAGAATTTGTTTGGCAGGTTCTCCTTAGGATTTGGGATTTGTCATGCAGGGAGAGTTTTGCCGGCCTAGCTAGCTAGAACAAATTCTCAGCCAGCCCTGGCTAAAAGTCTGGTTTTCCAGGGTAGTAAAATGATGTTGTTGTACCTTTGTTCAGTATTATTACTATAAATCTTGCCCTGTTGTTTATTTGTGACTAGGTTCTGACAAGCCTTGCCTTATACTGTCTGGTGAAGTTCAGTTCCTGTTGTTGACTGTCAGACAAAGGTTGTACATAACAGAATCTGCTAACAGTGCGTGCCTCTATGTATGAGTTAGGGAATGTATCTCTAATGTCGTTTGTGATGATGTTTATGTTTGGAGAGATCGTGACAGTGATAAATTGTGCCCCATTCTCCACTTGACTGGCACTGAAAAAAAAGGCACCACACCTGTCATTGAATACTATGAATAAGAGATGATCTTTACTTGTGATTTATTGCATACATTAGGAGTAATTGGTATTTTTTGCCTAATTTGGTGAGGGTTCTCAAAACAGTGTTGTGCCCAGTTCAAGTGTAACATTACTACTTCTCACTCATTATCATCATCATCTTCAATGGTTTAAAATGCAGGCGACTGAAAGTTTCTTTTCACTAACATAAACTTATGAAAGTCATAGTATCTGTGGACTGTGATTTTCCATCTATGAATATGGAATTTGAGGTTAAAACCATGTATCATCCTTCTTTCTTGTTTCTGAGAATACAAGACAGAATCGTAGCCTTTGCTAAAGAAAGGGAAAACAATACAAACATTGAAAACTGCCATGTTAGACGTTTGTACTATGTCTGAATAATAACTGGAAGTTTTGTTCAAAGGTCTTGTTTTGCCGCAAGTTCTCTAACTTTGTCTTCCTTTATCAATGTTGCAGGATTTGTTGTAAAAAAAATGGTGTGTTTGATGACATTTTATGAGCCTTTTCAGTTATGTGCAACTGTCTTTATTAGTTAGGCTCAAACACTTGTGTCATAGACTCTATTATTAGACAGTCTAATGCACATGTCGGTGGTTTTGTTGGAGTTTAATGTTCTCATTGTTATCTTGGTAACTGATGTGGAAGTTGATCCTGGCTAGCACAGAGATAGACAGCTTAGCTGTCTAGGCTACCCTAAAAACACTTGGACGAACAGTGTTCAACGCATTTTTGTCAATAAATAAGTCTTGTTCCATATATGATCAGACTGTGAAGTCATTTTTCTTGCAAACTGTTATATACTAATAGGAAATTTTTATGTCATTTGTCTGTTATTCATTTGTATTCATTTTGCTAAACAGATTTTATTTTTCCTTGGCCATACTGAACTTTGACGGATTTTGAGATATGAATTCTGCCTTGCTTTGTATAAAAGACCCCGATTACATTATTATGATATTATGATCTTACCCTAACTGAAAATTGCTCCACTGCTCATAGAAGTGCAAGTCAGCCCTCCATTTTCTTATTCTTTCTTCACATCCATTAAAAAAAACACCCAAATAATCCTGGAATTAATGCATTTGAGATAAATTTTGCAGAGATAATAAACAATCACAAGAAATTACAAATAGAAGGTATTGCCAATTTCTTACAGCTTAATTCTTTTCTGAAATCAGAATGATCATTTTTGACTCAAATTTGTTTTTCTTATTTCTTTATTGTTGTTGTATCTCTATGTTTATGTCATGATCACGCTTGCATCTTTCAGACAGTCTCACAACAAACACACCTGCACGTCATTGTCACATCATAACAAACAAACCGCAAACGTACACAAACATCAACGATCACGTACACGTTAGTGACATGTGGATGGTTACTGACATTAATCTACTAACAGACAAAAATTAACGTGTGCTGCCAGCTATACCCCTAACCATGGTAACTGATAGCTTGTGTCTAATAATATGTTAACTGTTACCATTGTTCAGGTACTGAGTAAGTGCAAGTACAAAATTGGTAACGCCAAATTCATTTCTTAGTTCTCGTAGTATTGTTCCCGAAAATAAATGAAGGAAACAGACAGAGTGAATCTTTCTAATAAAAAATTACAATGCACAGAGAGATATTTTTCAAATGGATCAGTGAAATATTGCTACACTTGACATACATTTGTAGAGGGCTTCCAAGTGCCCAGGGGTTCTCCCTTATTTCAAATGACTTGGCATATATCTTACAGTTAGACTAATTCATAAACCATTTAGTAAGTTCACGATTTTCTATGGCCACTTCTCAATTGCTACTGCTACTGTATACGCAAGTTCACTGTTTCAACCGTGAACTCAAAGATACTGCAAACTCTTCATTTTCACAGTGCAGAGACATTTAGGTCACGCAAACTTAATTGATTCTACAGTATTTGAACACAATCCCATCTCTACAACTGGATAGAAAATGGAATTACTTCCGGACATGTCCAGTTATAAGTTAGTGCCTTATCATGTCCAACCAATTTTATTTCTAGTTAGATGTACTTGCATTGAATTGCTGGGCCATTTCTTTATAGTTATGCTAGCTAGCGCTGAAGAAGAGTGATGGATGTCACTTGCAATGTCCAGAAGTAATTCTCCTTTTTCCCCAGTTGTAGAGACTGAATTGTTTTTGAATACTGTTTACCATGATGCTAACCTTCATGAATGACTCTACAGTATTTCACTGGCTATGAAAGAGCTGCGAACCGTACCTGGCTGTATTCTGACGACGTCAGGCTGGCTCCCGTGGATGCTACCACCGTGCTGACTGACGGGGGGGCTGGGCTTGTCCCCGTTGACCTTCGGCTCGACCTTGAGCCTGTCTAAACTGCCCAGACTCTCCCGCTCGCTGGCGGACAGTGGCTCCCCCGGCCACTTCGGCTTGGGTTTGGGCATGAGGGGCGGCTTTTCTCTGGGTACTCTGTTCACTGGCACGGGATCTAGGAGTGGGGGTAAAGACAAGAATGTCAGAATAACTGGTGGAACACTTAAAGCTCTACTGACAGTACTGTGAGATAGGAACACTGAAAAAGGCCACTTCGGTTTGGGCATGAGGGGAGGCTTTTCTCTGGGTACTCTGTTCACTGGCACGGGATCTAGGGGTGGAGGTGAAGATGGAAATGTCAGGATAACTGGTGGACCACTTAAAGCTCTACTGACAGTATTGTGAGATTGGAACGCTGAAAAAGGCCACTTGGGCTTGGGTTTGGACATGAGGGGAGGCTTTTCTCTGGGTACTCTGTTCACTGGCACAGGATCTAAAGGTGGAGGTAAAGACGGGAATGTCAGGATAACTAAGTGTAGGAATAGGAAGTGCTTTTTAGTCCCACTTTTTAGTACAAGGTCATGCATCAATGAATTCACAATAAGCATCATTTTTTGCAGAATTTAACTTGTGGTGAATTACGAGAGGTGTGTTTGTAAAACTCACTAAACCCATGCAGACCCTGCCCGAGCATTTCCTACTATATGTATACTTTTTAGACACTTCCTTCATTGGGAATGTTTCCGGCATAAATGAGGGGTGATGAGCAAGAAAAGAAAGCCATTATATCGTCCACAAGATATTAAACAACAATAGGGCTGGGTATCGGTACAGCGTACCGGTACAAAACCGGTTTTTCTTATTGGACTGGTCCAGAAAAACCGGACCTGAAAAAATTAGGTGGACCGGATGTTGGACCGATTAGAAAATTAACAGATTATTTTATCAGGCATTCACACGTTTTGGCGCTTGCAGGTGGAAGAAAATAACAAGAGTGAAGTAGTGTAGAGTTTATAGTAATTTCTACCAAGTTTTACAGCCAATTGTACAGGTGAAGTTAGCGTTGTAGGATTTTAAAACGCCAGTGTAAGTCTAATACTCCACCAAACAGATTTCTTTGTAGTGAAATGGACCAGTGGTATGAGTCATACTGCATCAGGTCCAGGTTCAGGTCCGGACCTGGACCTGATCCTTTGGACCTGAACCGGACCTGGACCTGAATTTTCTGTAACGGTACCCAGCCCTAAACAACACATAACAAGACAATGGCCAGATGATCCTTATGCAGAGGTGGTCACTGCAAATGTAGTAACTTTCATAACATAACGAAATTCTCACCTTTTGGAGTACTGTGAAGTGGTCCGTGAACTGGTGGTTTTAGATGTTCTGCAAAAGAAACAAACAGAAAGTGTCAACAATAACAAACAATTCTTTTCTGTGTCATTTTCCAATCAAATTGTGGTACCTATTGCGGCCCGAACAATCACGCGTAAACTCGAGACGCTTTTCAGGCTATTTGTAACGTTTCTTCGCGGGAGAAATCAGGCCCTTCTGTAGGCATGCTGCTTGGGCCATGCACTGTGTTATGTCTGAGTTAGAAAGGAAGGCAAGCAACAGTAATACAAGTCAGCTCAGACTTAGTATCCATTCCATTTCATTTCACAGCCATGGAAACAACTTTGTTGAAAGCTTCTCGAAAAAGAATTTGTGATGAGGTTAACGTAAAGCAAAATGCTTGCAATTCAAACATTTTGATTCTGGATATTTCAATTCAATCCAAACCACTGGACAATTTTTTGAGGATGAGAAACATTTTAAATATCACCCAGTATTCTTCATCAGGGAAAATAAAATGAGTAACTGAGTCATTCAATTTCCACTGATAAAGAATGCTGAATAACATTTGAAACATTTCCAATCCTCAAACATTTGTCCAGTGGTTTAGGTTGAATTGAAATATTACCATGATTATTCCTTCATGGATTCCTTCATAAGTGCATTTTGATTATCAGCACTGGCTGAAAATGAACATGGAAAACGAGACAAAGAAAAGTTCTAGCAAAGATATTGTCAGAGCTTGCCAGATGGGCATAGGTACGGAATTTGACACAATCTAGTATAAAGTATAGAGACAGACGCTTCTAAACAATCAGGGTAGGTGAGATATACATGTACATGTATGCAAAGGAAAAAAGACCATATTTTTCCATTTTTTTTTCTTCAAAAAGGGGAAATAAGGAAGAAAAAGTTTTGAGTTTGCCAATGGAAGAAGTACATAGAAATCAGGTTTGGCAAGATTTTGGCAAAGACTTGTTGGAAATGTTGTATTGAAGCGGGTAAACATTCAACTACATAATTGTAGATGGATCCACAGCTAGTATAATTGAAATGTTGGGTGATGAAATGGTGGATGACACAGCACACACACTACATGTTAATGACACTGTTAACAGATGTGGTGATGATGTTAGCGAAGCGAAAGCAAAATGTTACGACTACGTAAAGGAGCCAAAATGCGGATTATGACATCAGCGCTCTGCGTGGACATGACTACGAGATGATGATTCTCTAGCAAAGCGGTCCACTGTGCAGGCGGGCTAAAGAAAAAAAAGCCATGGTTATGTGCGTTTTTTTAAAGAGAAGAAAGAATCCAACACCTCCTTTGCCGAGCTGAGCCTCCTTTTTCCCATCAGCGCTTTCCGCCACCATATCCGGCATATCTGCCGTTGTTTGGGGATCTGGTACAAGCGAGAAGAACAGTTAGGACGATCCACGGAAGTGGTGGGGCGGCAGAAAAGTTGAAGCAAAGCAAAGAATGGTTCACAAAAGTCTCAGGGAAGAAATAGTCACAAATTCACAGTTGTGGGAAAAAGACAAAGATTCAAGTACAAGTACAGCATGGGGGTGTGTTACTTTGTGTCGCGTCTTTCGGGTCTTTCTGCAGAAACTCGTATTCGCTCTCCGAATCATCCGAGCTCGACGAAGACGAGTAGAAATTCCCAGAGGCGCTCTTAGCGATCCCCTTGCGGCTGCCGGGTTTCTTAAGGATTTGTTTGAGTTCTTTCGCCGCCGAGGAGTCAGAGTTGGACTCGGAACCTTCGTCCGACATTTGCCTTTCTCGGCGCTCCCGGCTTGACTTGGAGCTCCTGCTCCGAGAGGATCGCGAGCTTTTTGGAGACTTAAGGATCGGCCTGAGAGATTTGGGGGCATCCTCCATTACGACCTCTAGGGACAAGTCTAGGGGGATTCAAGGTCAACAACAACAAGGTCAGCTACGTACACCGGACGTTACAACGTTACCAGAGCACTGAAACACACTGAAGCACACTTTGCAGGGAGGAAGTAAAGGGTTTGGCACATGCACAGGAGTTTGAGCTGCAAGAGAGAAGCATGGTCACAACAGCATAACCCACCAGTGCTCGAAATACCCACCCACTTGCAAACACACTACCACATTTTGCTTGGCGCAACTTAATTTCGAACCCTGGTAGTGCAGTGCGCATCCTGGAATTTTGTAAGTTGGAACACCGCTTTTCTGCCAACTTTCGTACATAAGCTTTTGGATTTGTTTCTTGATATGATTAAAACTTAGAAGTTACATGTAACTGGAAGAGAAGATAAAGGACAAGTAGCTGATTTGGATAAAGTAACAACTTGGAAGTGGGGCAACCTGAAATGTTTATGGCGACTGCAACCTGGCTTTTCACTCAGGTTGCTGCTTGGGGAATTTGGCTGAAAAAGTATTTCGAGCACTGATAACATGTACACATAGCCTGTCTCTTTACCCTTCAATAGACTCTACAATACTTTGTACTACAATTTAGGTTTCTACATGTACATATAGGTCACCCTTCCCACTGGATGGAGACAATTATAAGCAATTGTTGAGAGACCAAAATTGGATCAGTATGACAAATGTCTTCATGAATTAAATACAATACATCAAGCTGGTGTGACATCGAAGGGCAGTTAAACCGGCTATATATAAAATGAAGTTCATTTGACCTAAATGATATTTTTGGCCGGTCAATGTAACTGCCTCAGTGAAAAGAGGTGCATGTATCTTGAAGGTCATGTTACATCTACAACGTATGGATGAGTAAATTCTATGTTTCATAAACAATTAACCTGAACTATATCAAATTATGTTCTCTACTAATTAAGAATTAATTAAATCATAACATCCTTTTGTAGTTTGCTAAATTGATCCTTTTACAATATTGATCAAATCAATACAGATATATGTACAGATGCCAACTTTCAAGTGCAACATGTATGTAATTTTGCAGCCCCCCCCCAAAAAAAAGTTTTACCAACTCCAGAAGCTAACATACACTTGCATGATTCCACCAGGCGCCATTATACCGCCACCTCAAAAAAAGTTGTTATAGAGGCCTTCTCAAGATTGTCTTCAATACCTAAATATCTGAATTGTATTAAATTTAGGATATTTAACATTCGGTGTTCAAGACAATCTTGGGAAGACCTCTATACTAACTTTTTTTTGAGGTGGCGGTATTATGGCACCTGGTGGAATTATGATAGTCGATGTTACCACATCCGTGACACAGCTGAGGACAAGGCCTACACTTCTCCCAGATTAAGTCTCGATAGCAAACAAGCTCACCACTCACAACAAGGACGTGCATGTTTAGTCAACAAAAGCCTTTTCATTAGACAACACGAAATACGTTTTCGTCCTGCTCGCCGGATAGTTGTCAACAAATAAACAAGACCATTTCGTCAACAGAACTCATTGAAGTCATTGTTTAACCCACACACCCAAATAGTGAATGATATTAAATATGATCATTTTAAATCTTTTAATCTGAGATACGACAGAATGATTAAAACTTAAGAATTCAATTGATGTAATTTTGCACAGAGACTGGCCACATACAGTATGACAGTGTTGTCACGGCTAGTTGTGTCACAGACCTGTTGGTGTTTTCTGGAGCTCGAGTCGGCGATTGAAGTTACAGTTTAGAATAAAATATCTTGACCATAAAATCACAAAACTTTGAAGTCATTTAATTTTTGCAATTTTTTTATGGTGGTTGCTCTACCGCAAATTCATAGAATCTTGACGTCCCCTTTGTACTCCTACGACTAGTACTAGATTACAGGATTGGTTCATGTGTAATTTTTAAACAGCTTAAACCTCATTTTCTCCCTACCATGAAATAAAACCACCGCAAAAGTTAACTTACAGAAAACTAAATGTTGGCACTGTCCATTTTCTGTTATCAATCATGATATAATGGTATCTAACAAACCTGACATTATGTTGATGATCAAAAAGATGTTTGAAAAGGAAAAAGAGATTTTCTGTATTCTCCCACTAGTGAGGAAGGTCTAGTCTCCAAGCAGACACATCGGTGCCTTAGAGATAATATATCAAAGCTGGCAAAGGAGTATAGCCGGCCAAAGGGAGATAGCTGGCCAAGGGAGTCAAACGGGCACCTGGTGCCGCTATACTAAGTCCCTGGCCAGCTTTGATACTATTTCTAAGGCACCGTAGGGTCTGCTTGGAGACTAAGGAAGGTCGAACAATACAGGTACCGCTTAGTTTGATGGTTTTCTCCCAGTTGGGCTGTCCGTCATATTCCTCGTCGTCTGAGGAATGTGAGGAGGCAAGAGACAGTTCCTCGTCTGGATCGTTCAGTGACATGTCGCTGTCGGAGTCCGAATCACCCTCTGACGGGAACAAGAACATCGTCAGTGTCAAGTTTATACATGAATTGTTATTGACTAATATACAATATAATTAAATATTGAATAATTGAAGACAAGTACAAAATGTATAAGTGAATATTGGCTAATTGAAGACACCCTGTGATGGAAAACAGAACATCAGTTTCAACTATCATTAACTATGATTAAATGTTGAGTAATGAAAGACAAATTGTAACCAACTCCTAATCAACATGAAGTAAACAAAAAACATCAGAAACCAAAACATAGTTTGCTTCAACTATCCCAAACACACTTAAATGTTGACTAATCTAAGACAAATTGTCAGAAAATTCAAAGCACCCTCAGACAGGAACCAAAACATTGTTTCAACTAACACAAGTATGTATGATAAAATGTTAACTAATTGAGTCACCATCTGACAAAAACCAGTGCGTTGAGCTTTTCCAAAACTGTGCAATGTATAATTCACAGTTGACTAAACACAGCAAAATTTCAATCTCCATACTATATATTTTTCCATTAAAAAATGTCACACTATATACTATGTCTTGTGACCCTCACAATGATAATAATCTAAATGATTTAACCAAAATGAAAACCAATTGATACTCAAGGACAACCATGATTCTAGCCACAAAACACAGAAAACATTGAACAAAAATGTTTTCACTTCCACAGAACTAGACACTTAGAATGACCTTACTCTTCTTTTTGACTCGACGGGGTTTCCGTGCTTTTGGGTTACAGCAGAGGGGAAGTCATACATTAGATTACACGTGAGGCATAGACATTAGTACTCAACTGGTTAAACTTAATACATGTACTAAAGTATATCAGATAATAGTTCTCAAAACAGTATAGATGACATCCTCTGGGAATCCAAAACTGATGCGAGCGTGCAAATAAAAAAAAAGTTTGCCCAAAACAGAAGTTGACGGTGGTTTCATAAACGAAAATTGCGGGCAGTTTAAATTCAAGTTAAAATTCAGCTCTTATATTTCTTCCAGTGTTACAGAAATCAAAACTTTATAATTCAATGCATGCAAGACAATGATTCTTTTTGTAGCATTAAATTTTGCAGAAACAACATGATAGTAAACCACACAGTGTATTGTTCTTACCTGGTTTTCCTTCCACTTGTGCAACTGTTATTTCTGCATTCAAGCAAAAAAATGAAATAAAAAAAGCTTCAATAACAAGACAGCAACACAATGCCTGGATGCAGCAACTTCACAATAACATGCACATTGCACAACCAAAAACACGTCTAGCATTTCAACTTCACTTACACAAAAGATTAAAAAATAACAAAGTCCAAAATGTGATACATGCATTCTTGTACAATGTTATGTTATTATCATCCTTGGAAGGCTCAATGAACATGGTAAGCTGGCAAAAATTAACATTACTTTCATAGGCTTTTAAAAAAAACCAATAAACTGTACTGCTTTAGCTGCAGTACAAAGCATAAATCGTGTATTAGTTCCATTTAGGGAAAGAAGACTTCTAAACAATAAGGGAAACTTTCTAACATCTATAAACGAGGTAAAATGTTACACTTCCTGTAAAAGCTTTCAATGATTTGCAGTATTTATCACATTTTTTGGTGGGCAATTTAAACCTTACTTAACAAATACAGAAATAAAAAAAGAATAGAAAAGATTTTGCCCACCTTCCCCACCTTTGTTGACCTTCCCGTCCAGGAACATCGGATGGTTGGGTTTATAGTCGTTAGGGTTGTACCCAGTCCTCAGCATGCCGTCCGTGCGCCAAAGCTGGCTGGTGGACGTCTTACTGGTGGAGCGGCTGCCTGTGGAGTTGGTGGATGTGCCGATGTTGATGCGGTGCAGCCCGCCGTCCGCGGAGGACGTGTTGTTGTAGGCGAGCGCCGAGCGGGACATCAGGGTGGTCCTGGTCGTCACGCTGTCCTCGTAGGTACCCTTCTTACCTCGACACCTAAGGTATAGGGGCAAGAAATGGCGCAATGTGAATTACAACAGATATGTCAAGTTCTTATAATATATAGACAGGCTTTTAATTGTCTTGTAAAAAACTTTTTCCATGGTAAACCCTTTGATGTAAAGTGCATCGATTAAGACTTAAATGCCTTGTTAAAAGTGACAGGAAGCGGGCCAAAAATCCTTTTCCTGTTACCTTCAAAATTGTGAGGAATCTTAAACATTACCTGCAATTTGCACAAACTTCTACATGTATGAACATGTATACTATTGTTTCATTGCATACTGTTGCTTAGAAAAATAAGTTGAGATTGTTTGATTCTTTTTACACTTCTGGCAACAGTTTTCTAGTTTTCTGAAAAATGTACCAAAGTAACAGAAGGAGGTCAAACTTCTATAGTGTGATACAATATTGTAACAAATCTCTGGTTCCCTCCAGTATACTAACCTTCCCCAGCACCTGCTCCAGCCCTGCCGTACACTCGGGTTGAAGATACAGTGGAACAGGAACACGAACAGGCCCTGCATGCACGTAAGGATAGCAAACATGTAGTGAAACGTCTCCAAATCCTGGTTCACGGCCAGCACACCAAACACCCACGTGGTGCCGAGCATCGGGATCAGGATGGCGGTGGCCATGAGACCCGATTTCAGCGACTGGTGCTCCGGATCCTTCCTCGCCATGCGGAGCAGCCGCCGGACAGCGAAGATGAAGACAAACAGGTTGATGAGGACGACCAGGAGGATTGGTCCAGCCAGCGTCCAGAAGAGTCGGTCGTTGACCTGTAGAATAAAGGAAGAGAATATTAAATTTTTTTGTTGTTGCTTTTTTTTCTACAAATGTTTGTTATCACATTCTTCAGGTCAATTACGACTGGTTTACATTGTACTACAGCTACACATGTACATGTAGGTGTTGCTGCTTATAGAATGCAGTCACAAATGTGTACTATTCACATTTATACACTTATGCGATGTTTACAATGTAGTCCCAAATGTAAAGGAGGCTGTATGGGCCAGGATCAGGAAGTCTACTCCAGTTATGAACCGTGATGAGGGGCGATAGAAACCTAGTTACGTTTAGGGCTGCATTCTTAAGAAGTAGAAGAAAATTGTCAGAAGTGTTAATTGACAACTGTTATGTATACACTACACTCCTTTATATTTGGGACTTTGTTGTTTGGTGCGACGTGTACCTGTAGCCAGCAGAAGTCACGGTTGCCGTAGCTCTCAGGCTTGACTCCGAACGCCAGTCCGACGATGATGGCAGGCGCGCCCCAGCCGATGGAGTAGTAGAAGCGCATGTGTCCCTGGTTGATGTTGCGGATCTCGGTCAGCATGCGGTAGATGTGGAGAGCCTCCAGGAACATCCAGGCAAAGGCAGTCAGGAAGGAGTAGTGGAGCAGGATGGCCACCAAGGTGCACATGAGCTGTGACAATAGGGAATCATTATGGTAAATAACAGGAAAATAATGGAAGGATGTCACATTTGGAAACGTTTATCTATTTTACCAGCGGTGACATACTGCCTCGTATTATCAACGTTCATATGTCAGATGAAGGTTGAAGGATTGCTTGAAGATTTAATAAAAGTTTTCTTTTGTTCGATAAAAAGTCATAACTTTCATAAAAATATATAGAACCATTTTTGCTATACAGGATGATGATTATGTATCATTCTTTTTTCTCTGATGCCAAAAAAAAACAATAGTTGTATGTATCATTTTGTATGCTGGAAAAAAAGGAGAACACTGGGTAATGCAGGGGCAGCCAAATCATAATAATAATATGACAAAGGAAACAATACACATTATATGGACCCGTTGCATGCTGGGAACAATAATGGAGAACTTTGAAAATGGTACATGTGATGCACACATGTAACATGTATATTTGAATGTTTTACTTGAATGTCAGGAACATTCAGCTTTAATGACCTGATTTTCCCATATCTGACTACAACATCTAGCCATACCTTGCAGAATACAAGATCGCATGAGCCTTACCTGGTTGTGTGTAGCGTTGACCCCCACCAGGAAGATGAGCTCAGCGATGAAGATGGAGGCGACCAGGTTCTTGTGGATGGTGTTGGTGTTGGACTGCAGGTTCTTCAGGCACATGAAGGTCAGGAATGCCGCCACGAGGAGCACGAGTGATATACCGATCCCCACATACGTCACCACCATGAGCGCCACTGGGCGGTTCAGGCCAAACTGCAGGGAACGTTTATGATGGTTAGACATCCAGGTAAACAATATTCAAATAAAATTCAATCTCTACAACTTGATAAAAACGGAGATTTACTTCCAGACATTTTGATTGATAACTGGCAGAAACAATTCAATACAAGTACATCTAAATATAAAAAATTGTTTTAGTCACTTAATTCTAATGACACTGAAGAAGAGTGATAGCTGTCACTTCAAACATTTGGAAGTAAATCTGCTTTTATATCCAGTTATCGAAATTGAATAGTATTTGGACAAACTGCAAGCCTTTTACGGTAAAGAGAAAAATGTTTTTTTTTTAGAGAGGTGAAAGTTATAGCCTCTACCAGGCTCCACAGGTTGCTTGAAAAATAGTAGAAATTGGCCAAATGAGACAGACAAAACGCCAGGGGAGTTAGATGGCCGAAGAGTACAATTTGAGACCAGGCCGACCAACACTCCAAGACCAATTAACTCCTACTAGTCTTTTATTCCTAACTTGGCCAAAGTCCCCTATTCAGCCAGGCGGGAGTCTGGTAGAGACTAGGAAACTTATTGTTTGTTTGATTATGTTCCCTTGGCAAAATGTTAGCAATAAAACATTACAATTGATTAGTTAGTTACAAACATAGATTCATTCAAGTATATCGAAAGTTGGAATGACAAATTTCTTTAACACATATTAATACCAGCCAATTTTCATGTCTCAACTTTGGTGTATTCCCCCGTTTTTAAAAACAACGGATAACGCTGGTTCACCTTTATCCAAAGGTGACCTATATTCGTTGTCTGTAAAAAATGCGTACTTAGGGATCTGAAGTTGACGGACGGTGGTTTCAAAATCGGAACATTTTGAAAATATTCCAAATTTGAAACCACAGTCCGCAGTTTTAATACGTTTTTTAATACTCCAAAATGTGCTATTTTTAAAGACAACGGATAAAGGTCACCCCGCGAATAAAGGTGAACAAGCGTTATAGGTTAGACAATGTATAAAGGTTTGCATTACATGTAAGATAGAACAGAACACAGAGACAAGTGAGCAGCACAAGAAGTGAGGCGAGGACGTACCTCTGGAGGCTGTCAGTGTGCGAGTCATCAGGAGAAGGAGAGAGAAAAGTCGTGTCAAGAGAGAACAAGGACAAGCTACACAACACTTGTTCACGGATTTCCAACGTAACACAACTTTCAAATTTGTCTGAATACTGTAAAATGAAAACTTGCTGCACTACCAGAAATCACTTGCAGATTTTCAATGGCTGCCGTCTACTCAAAAACACATTTTGTACCTACAAAAAAGATCATGGGAATAGCAAACTGGGCTAAATCACAGTTCCAATAGAAAACAGCAGTTTATGCTCCCCTCCCAATTAAAAAACAAACATACTGTAATTCTTGAAATTCTCGCGTCTGGAAATTATAGCGTTTTTGGGAAAATGGAGTAACTCGCGTCACTTAATTTTAGCGTTGTGAAGGAGGCGCTAAATTTTCAGTCGGATGTGTGAAAAAATAGCATGAATATTACCAAAACCCTCGGTAGTTTACATGCCTAAAGTCCGAAAAATACATGACTAGAAATAACATACACGCCGGCGGTGCGTGTGGTTCTGAATAATAAACAACTTACGGACGCGGTGATTTCAAAACGCGCTTGACGGCCGCCGACTCTGGCCGGCCGGCGGCCCGCTAAATTTTGGCGGACATAGCCGACCCAACGACGACAACAGCCCACTTGATACTACTGTCGTGAATAAGGAAGCCGAGAAAGCCATACAGGCGGCGAACAGCGAGAAAAAAGTAGCGGGAACCACCACCATACTCCGGAAGCAGGACCAAGATTGCGAAATTTGGTAGCGAAAACTTGTGAGGGACGTCAGCGAATCTCGAATCGGCCACGCATTCGATCAAAAAGACGTTTCTGGAAGAAGTCGCCCACCATGGAACGAACAAGATCGCAAACTTTTCACACACGAAAAACATCGCCAGACTTGAAGGTTGTCGACCTCGATGCGGCGCCGCAGAAATAATTTTGTGAGATCCATGCGGCGCACGGTCGGCGCCATTTTGAAACTTGATTGTTGTTGTTTGTACGCTTGGGTGGCGGCGGATTCTTGTAATTCCGAATTGTTCGTAGCTCACAAAAAACACGCCTTACATATTGGGCTTTGACGCTATGAATTTGACTGTATTTCTGCCTAGAAATTCGTAGATTTACACCAAATATTCCGTAGTGGCTTTGTATTTTTTTCTGCGACGCCATTTTTGCTGTTGTTGTCTGCACGATAAGATGACGCGGACATTTTCTAAGTGTAACATCGTAGCACAACGTGAACTTCGGAACTGTTTTGTATATTTTATGGACAAACTTCTAAATCGTAGCGTAGAATAATATTGATAAATACGCAATTGGTAAATATGCAGCTCAGCTCGTAACGAATTTGTGTTGTTTGCGTCAGCATGCTTTCACTGCATTTTGTAAAAGAACTGACGACAAACTTTCCATTTAAATATATGTTTTATTTCTTGAAGAACGACGAACTTCTTGTTCCTGTGTGAATTACTAGGGTAATGTGTGCACGTTTTTGTAAAGGACAAGAGTTAGATCGTGACCGTATATACTAAGTAACAAAACCAGAA
The DNA here is from genome assembly GCF_000003815.2 of Branchiostoma floridae. Classification (NCBI taxonomy): domain Eukaryota; kingdom Metazoa; phylum Chordata; class Leptocardii; order Amphioxiformes; family Branchiostomatidae; genus Branchiostoma; species Branchiostoma floridae. The sequence goes on along the minus strand of NC_049983.1, from coordinate 21,679,528 downwards.
ATCGGCGCCGCGACATTAGAGGGTGGGGGGCGGTGGTTAATTCGCGTAATGAAAAAGTCGCGTAATGAAAATTTAGCGCTCGACTAGTGGGCGCTAAAAACGCTAAAATTAAGTTACCGCAATAAAATCAAGAATTACAGTAGTTTTCACTGGTGTTTTCATAACTTGACATTACAACCTTTTCAGAAATTATAAACAGGATGTGTTTGGAACATAATCCTTCATAATAAAATCTCCTAAGTGATATAATATTTTGTGTACAACATCCGTTGTTGCCAACGATCTCAATCTTTTGTTTATGTATGCCGTAATATGCACTATTTTGGTCTTACAATAACAAATGGTTCCAAGAAAGGTATAAACTTTGTCTAGATCTTTCACAAATGGCTACGGTTTGAACAGTGAAGTACTGATACAAACTTCTTTAGTGGCACTGATATGAATCTTTGATTCAGTACAGAAGTGAATGGAACAAATGCAAGCGATATAAAAGTTGTTGTATATAGAAGTTGTTGAAAATCTCTAGAACAAGGTTGTCAAATCGACAAAAAGATATTAAAGTTTCTGGACATCGAATTGTGCGGTTTCAGACATACCTTTTGATTCTGCGTTAGCATGCGCAGTACATGCACCATGCAGTGGAGAAGCAGGGAGTGGCAAGCACATACACAGTTATAGACTTGTACAACGGTGTATTACAAGATACAACAGGAGGGGGGAGGAGGGCAGAATATGACAAAAACATCACATACAGAAATATTAGCACCAAGTACACAAACACCATACAGAACAACAAATGTACTACTGGCAATAGTGAGGTAGAGGCAGAGAAAAAGGAGTTGCAATAGCCACCAGAAGTTCAGTCAACTCTCATAATTCTGCTGGGTACCCTCAGACAGCCACATCAAAAATGATGTTATCAAGGCCTTTTCAAGAATGTCCTGAATACCTGGATATCTACATAGCTTGGGTATACCAATAGATCTCTTTGAATTTGTCATTAAAAAATGTAGCTGTCTACAGGCATCATGCAGAAATATTATGAGTTGAGCTACAAAAATTTTCAAACTTTCACCCATAACAAAACTGATTAATTGATTTTATTTTTTTAATTAATTCTGTACATTTTAGATGCTGTCACAGACTTTGAAATTCTTTTCTTAATTAAGGATGAATTGAAATTCTTGATTTGACAATATAGCTGTCATGCAGGACAACAAGTCGAATGCATTTCAGGCTAAAACAAAAGGCTGTATAGATGTATAATGCCAAATATAAGAATGTAGAACAGCATGCATGACAATATACTTAACAGCACATACCTCACTGGGTGAATCGTCCATCAGGATAGCGAAGCTGGAGAGGTGATCACAGCCGCACTTGATGTGGGTCAGGTTCCTCTCCATGAGCCGACACCCACGGGTGGTCCACGCACCTGCTCCGTTATGATGCCTAGGTGAAAAAAAAATGTCCATAAGTGCTAATACTTTCTGTCCAAAAATTTTATGGTAGATATTTTCTTGTGTGTCCTTTGCTATACCTTAAGTTAGAGCTTTCACAACTTCTTGGATCACATATTTGCTGCTGGTACAGTATATGCTACAAACTACACATAATATCTACTGTGAAACCTTTAACAGAATGTAACCAACAAGAATAGTATTCAAATGTGCACTGCTGCAATGTAAACATTTGTATTGTGATTGTAGATTCTGCAGCTACCAGGGAAAGCCTTTTATAATAACCTTCGGCTAGCCTTGACTGTATGTCGTTTCATAAAACTAAATAAATCAAACCAAAACAAATCCACTATGAAATCTTAACAACAGTAACCAACAAGAAAATACTTTTGAAAAGCAGATGCTTTACACTACAGTTCGCACAACAGATGCTAGATGGCGCTAGGGAGTTACGGCTTGAACTCACGGCAGGTTGAAGTCCCAGTACACACACTGCGGCTTAAGTTTGAGCTCCAGGAACACAGGGATCTTTCTGTCTATCTTGTCAATTATCTGTCATTTTCATCTTGTTTTAATAGTGGCGCCAATATAGGCTGTTTCAACGGACGCTATCTGTATTTGCTTATGTATGTTTGTTTAATAAAAAATAAAATAAAAAAACTCACGGTAGGTTGAAGTCCCAGTACACACACTGCGGTTTGCTGCGGTTCTCCCCCTGCAGCAGTTTGAACTCCAGGAACACGGGATCCAGCAGAACCACCGGGATGTCCGTGCCGTTCCAGGGGGGATTTTCCGTGCAGATCGTTCCTTGCT